>NW_011923663.1:0-1161 GCF_000151845.1 Pteropus vampyrus
AAAATGATGAGCTTTACGCCGGGGATCGTCTGCCACGATCCAGAAACGTCGCCTCACAAGGAGGCAAAATTGTTTCAGCAGAAGCCAAAGCTGTGACAACCCACTGCCGGCAGGTTGTGCACCGGTGAGAAATGCTCAGCGAGGTTCCGCAGGTGGCGGGAGAACCCCTGAAACGGTGACCGTGTGTCAACAGAAAGGTTCTTTCTGTTTTAAGTGCATTTAAAATGGAACTGTTTAAATAAAAACACTAACTGCGTATCGTGGTGTTTGGAACGTAGCGCAGAAACAAAATCTCTGACGCCGATTCCTCAAAGGACGTGCGGAGGACGTGGGGGTGGAAGCTCTTATGGGAAGCGGTGTGATGTCACTGGAAGCGGTGTGATGTCACTGGAAGCTGTGTGATGCCACTGGAAGCTGTGTGATGTCACTGGAAGCTGTGTGATGCCACTGGAAGCTGTGTGATGTCATTTGAATCGGTGTGATGTCACTTGAAGCAGCGTGATGTCGTGTGAAGCGGTGCTACGTCTACGACTAGCTAAGGATGGAGGTTGTAACCCCATAACGGCCACTCAGAATTAAAACGAAGAGCGGCACCTAATTAGCCAATGCAGTAGATAAAGCCTAAAATTAATTCGAAAGAAGGAATAAACAGAGAAAACAGGAAACGTAGAAGAGACGGGCCAAACGGGAACAAAGAGCTCTCCGGAGACCTGACCCCAACCACACGGATCGTTACCGGCTCGAAACAAATCGAAAGACAGAGCGCGTCTCACTGAATGGAAAAGCGGGCACCAGCTCTGTGCCATCTCCCCGAAACCCACTTCACCTGTGACCCATTCGGGCTAGAAATGCACAGGTGGGAGAGGCGCCTCACGCCTACGCCCCCCGCAGGAAAGCTTGGGCGACCACACCAGTATCGGAACAGGGAACACGTCACGAAAATGGGGTCAATCCAGAGAGCCGACGTTCGCAAACATGCGGCCACCGGGACTGGGCTTTGCAACGCACGAATGAAGCGAATTGTGGCGGAACCGTGAGGAGAAACGGTCACGTCCAGTTACGGCCGAGGTTCAGCGCCCCTGTCCCCGAAACCTGTGGAGCAGTCGGCAGAGAGGGAGCAGCGAGGGTGCAGATGCCGCGCGCGCTGGAACCGCCACCCGG
>NW_011923664.1:0-1161 GCF_000151845.1 Pteropus vampyrus
TTCACTTTCTCAGAACAAGTTTAGCCACTCAGTCAATATTCATCATTCCAGGTAAACTCATCCTTGGGAAACCAGTCTAGTGTTCGGTAAAGCTAGAGAAGATGCTGCTTTCCAACATATTCAGAGAGCTTAACCTCTTCAAGAAAGAAAGAGACATGTGGTTGTCAAACGTGCAATGGGAAAAGAAAACTTGATGGATTTTAAGCAAGGAAGCGATATGAGGTAATTTATATTTTTCAAAGATCGGTCTGGCTATCGTGAGGAGGACCAGTAGAGGGCAAGAATGTTACCAAGGCCCGATGAGAAGCTGTTACAATCCTCCAGGAGAGAGATCAGCGTTGTCTAAACCACAGTCTTATGGTAGACATTATGAAAGCAGTCATATTTGGGGTATATATGAAAGGCAAAGCCAACCGGATTTTCTAATGGGTAGTGGGTGGGGGGAATAAAAATTCAGAAATAACTCCTCTATTTTTTAATAAATAGCTGAAACAACTGTCACCACTGAGAAAAGATTGAGTGAGAGCAGGTTTCAAGATCAGGAAATCAGGAATTCTACTTGGGATGTGTCAAGCGAAACATACCTGAGTGGGCAAGTGGATTGCTTGAGAGCTTCGGTCATCTTAAGATGCTTAATCTCCTGCTGCAGTCTCGCTCATTGCTCCAATCCCACTCCTTCTAATGGACAGTCCTCTTTTTTCACACTTTTCTTTCCTGTTTCGGTTGTCTCTACTGTGTTTATAGCTGATATTTATTCTTCATAACACACTAGTCTCTTTCACTCATTGCTGACATTGAAAAGAACCTGAGCTGAGTGAAGTTTTGAAGAGTCCCTGCCCTCTCTCAGTACTCACCAAGCCAAAGAGAAGCCTGTCTGCCGCTGGGCCTGCCCCTTCCACAGCCATCGACAACATAAATCTGCTCGACATTCCCCTCGGTTCCTTCCTTCTTACCTTCCTTTCCTACCTAAAGGTCTACATAAGCCACCTTGTCAAGACTGCTCGTCTCTAGCTTCCCTTCTCCAATAGTGTCTGGAGAAACGTTAGACAGCCATCTCAATAACCTAAGAAGACCCGATAGACCCCACACTTACTGCCTTCCTCCCACAAAGTTCAGCCAGAACCACTCCACTTTCTCACATAACCAGAGAATTTCCAGCTG
>NW_011923665.1:0-1161 GCF_000151845.1 Pteropus vampyrus
TCAATCAGACTTCAGGACGGAAGCAGACACCTCCCTCTCCTTCACCTTCTCTTCTCTAGAGGATGGTCGTAATGGTCCCCGTGTACGCATTCAAAATGAAGAAATGAAAGGCTCAAAGAGGTGATCGCAAAGCTCAAGACGCACGGAGGCCGAAATCAGACCCACAGCTGTCTGCAGTGTCCCCCAACTGACCTCTTTCCAGCGAGTGACGGCCTCCAGGGACGGAGGGGCCAAAGCATCCCTGGGTACGCTGTCTGTGGGTGGCCTGGAGCTCTGTACGAGGATACAGAGAGCAATGAGACGTCGTTTGTACCTCTAGGGGCTCAAAGTGTCAGTGAGTGCTTCCGCAACTTCTGTACCGCCGTACCCGCAGACGACCGGCATCGCCGTCAGAGCCCCGAGGCGCCGGGAGGGCCGTGAATTTGCCGCAAGTGAGCCGTATCTCGGAAGTCTGCAGTTCCGGCTCAAAATGGACGTCAGTAGAGTGCTTTTTGCCAGAGCTCCCCTAGATATATCTATATCTATATCTGTATCTGAATCTATAGATATCTCTATATCTCTATCTCTCTCTCTTTCTCTCTCCCTCTCACTCTCTCTCTCTATCTACCTATCTATCTATCTATGTATCTGTCTATTTCTCTCACTCTTTCTATATATATATTCATATATATATATATATATATATATATATATATATATATATATATAGTGATTTTTATAACAAAAGGCTGTATTTTCCTTAGACGTTTGAGATAAGACAGGCCGTTCCTACCACCTCCACCTTCGCGGAGTGTGGACACCGGGCGTTCCAGAGCCTCAATTCAGCAGGATCTCTTTTCATCCCAGAGGCCCCGGGGCTCCTTCCTAAGGCCTCTGCTCCTTCCTGCTTTCCGCATTGGAAATCAGACTTCTGGACGGAAGCAGACACCTCCCTCTCCCTCACCTTTCTGCCTGGGATGGTCGTAATGGTCCCCGTGTACGCATTCAAAATGAAGAAATGAAAGGCTCAAAGAGGTGATCGCAAAGCTCAAGAGGCACGGAGGCAGAAATCAGACCCACAGCTGTCTGCAGTGTCCCCCAACTGACCTCTTTCCAGCGGGTGACGGCCTCCAGGGACGGACGGGACCAAAGCATCCCTGGGTACGCTGTCTGTGGGTGGCC
>NW_011923666.1:0-1161 GCF_000151845.1 Pteropus vampyrus
AATGCAGACAGATAGACATAGATGATAGATAGATGATTGACGATCGATGATTGATAGATACATAGATGGATGATAGAGAAGTAGATGCCAGAGACACCAGGCAGAAGCAAAGCTCTGAGGGCGGCCTGGACGCGCAGCCTGTGCCGCCCACTCTGGTGCTCAATGGTGACCGCTCGGGAGCAGACCGACCGGGGAGCGGGTGACAGCTCACGGTGTAACGGCTGCTCTTTGCCTTTGCGAGCCCGGCCCGGGCCTTCCCAGCATCCTCCTGGCCGCCTCCTCCATGTGAACCACAGGCCGCATTTTTCCATTTCTAGGGACTTCTGTGCTGGACATTACTGACTTCCATCGCAGAAGCCTTGGCTTCCGCTGACACCTCTGGACGGTGCTGACTTTTGTCCCCCGAGAATTCCCAAGCTGCAGCCCTCACCCCAGTGTGTGTTTGGGGTCAGGGCCTTCAGGGGGTGACGAGGCTAAGTGAGCTCGTAAGGGTGGAGCCCTACCTGGCAGGCCCGGTGCCCTCAGGGAAAGGGGGCGCCAGAAGCCTGTCCCCTGGGCACAGAGAAGGGCCATCCAGGACACAGTGGGAAGCCCGCCGTCCACAAGCCAGGGAGTCCTCGGCAGACACCAGCCCTGCCAGCACCTGATCACAGACGCACAGACTCGAGAACTGTGACAAGACAAACTTCTGCTGTCTCAGGCAGGCCAGCCTGAGGGGCTCTGTGAAACCAGCCACTTCCCACCAGGCCAGGCCCCTGGCCTCGCTGCAAGCTGCGGCCGCACAGATCTGTGGGACACCCCAGCACCCCTTCCGGTCACCATTCAGCCTGCAGACGCGTCTCCTATGGTCTTTCTGGGACTTCTTTTGAGATCTGTTAAGGCGAGTCGCGGGCAGACCCTCGGTTGGTGCTCACTCCTGCGGGGCCACCCGGGCTGACTCCCCTGCCCTCAGCACTGATGACCTCAAGCATGAGCCTCGGGTCACCGCACCCTGGGCCACGGCCCTCTCCGCCCACCAGTCCGAACCCCAGTGGATAGAAGGAAAGAGGGTGACAGCGCAGGGTCACGGGTGAGAGAGCACGTAACGGGGTCCCTGCCCTGCAAGGGCGGGCTGACCAGGCAGCATGGGCGGTGCTCGGACGGATAGGGCGGGGGGTTGTC
>NW_011923667.1:0-1161 GCF_000151845.1 Pteropus vampyrus
CCAAGGTCCCCGTGAGCGTCCCGCGAGGGCCCAGCGCGGACCCTCAGCAGGATCCGTGTGTTGCAAGGACGCGTTAAGCACGTGTGTCGCGGGAGGGCGCGGACCTGAGGACACTGCAGGCCCGAAGACCCGTTCCCTGGAGGCCCCGTGCCCTCTCCCCCAGTGGCTCTGCCACCGTCTCACCTGATGCTGGCAGTGGGGCCGGGAACAGCTCAACGCCTTCCGTGTCACACCACACAGCTGTTCGGCCAGGCGTTCGCACCGCACCT
Source organism: Pteropus vampyrus (assembly GCF_000151845.1). Taxonomy (NCBI): domain Eukaryota; kingdom Metazoa; phylum Chordata; class Mammalia; order Chiroptera; family Pteropodidae; genus Pteropus; species Pteropus vampyrus. The sequence continues at coordinate 270 of NW_011923667.1, forward strand.
TAAACTTCCCGGTTCACTTTTCACGAAGTTCGAATGCCCGGATCCGGTCCGCACGGTTCCCTGTGGCATTTCCCCGCCGTCGCCTCTCAGGCTAGAGTCGTGTGTGCTTCACCCCAAGGAGAGGGTGCGGGGTCCGGTCGCGTGGGCGGTGGGGGCTCGTGGCGGGCGCGGAAGGCGACTTTCTCCCACAGCACAGGGTCTCCGACGGCGTCCTCCTCGCCAAGTGCCTGCTGGTGCTGGGGCTCGTCATCCTCATGTTCTTCTTCAGCTCGTTCGTCCCCGGCGTTCATCTCGGTCTCGGTGAGTCCCTCTGTCGCTGGGTCCCGGTCGGAAGGGAGCCTGTCTGCACGGCCTCCGCTTTGTCTCCTGGGGGAGGGGGACGCACGCCCGGCCCCGCGGTCTCGGCACCCTGGTTCCCAGCCCCTCCCGGGTCCCGCGTCAGAAGGGGCACGGAGCGCAGCAGGGTCACCACCCCTGTCCCACGCGGGAACCACAGCTCAGTCTCCCCGGAGGAGAGACGCAAGCCTGCAGTGTGTGCCACCGACCTGCCGATGACTCGAGGGACCGTGAGAGGCAACGGTGCCTCCATTCCCCCACCCGCCCCCGCTTCACCTCCCCCCACCGCCCGCTGTCCCCAGCCCCCTGCGGAGGTCACGGCATCGGAGGTCACCGCCTGCAGGTTCTTGGGAGAGCTGTGGTTTCGGCTCTTACATTTAAGTCTGGACTCCATGTCGAGCTTGTCCTAGGATGCGCTGTATGAAGGGGGTCCAGTTTCCTTTCTTTTACGTCTGTCAGTACAGTTTTTCCACTCCGTTTATTGACGAGACCGCCTTTACCCCAGAGCATGATTTTCCCTCCTACGACAGAGATGAAACGAGCTCGCGGCCCTGGG
>NW_011923668.1:0-1160 GCF_000151845.1 Pteropus vampyrus
TTTGTCTTTGCAGATTTATATTTATAATAATAGCAAGTGATGCCTCTTTTGTGGTAGGGTTGATAAGGTGGTGTGTCGATGGCTCACAGCCACGAAGGTGGAGTCTGAGGCGTTCGCTTCCAGTGCCTGTGGCTATCTGTATGTCCTCTTTGGGAACATGTCTCTCCAGATTAAATGTGTCCTTAGATTCAGTTTGCAGTGTGCGTGTGTGGGGGCGGCTTCCCACGTAGCACCTAGTAACCCCCCAGACACCAGCTGGGTGTTCCGTCCCTCAGCTTAATTCTGACCCAGAGACAGCATCAGATTCCACAGCTTCGGGGTTCGGTCCTACAAGACCGCCACCCCACACCCCCTTCCGACGCCGCCAGTGTGAGGACCGGCTTGTCACCCACACTTCAGACCCATTAGCTAGAAATCAGAAATCTCTAGAACCTCAGGTTCAATTAGCGGGCCAGAGCGGCTCACAGAACTCAGAGAAACATTGTACTTCCTGCATTACAGGTTTATTATAAAAGGCTCCAACTCAGGACCAGCCAGATGGAGGGGATGCACAGGGCGAGGTGTGGGGACAGGCGGGAAGCTTCCATGCCCCCTGCGGGCACCACTCCCCAGCGTCCCCATATGCTCTCTGAACCAACCAGCGGCCTCCTCCTGGGTTTCCATGGAGGCCTCCTTACCTAGGCACCACTGAGTCAATCATTGACTGATCCGACCCCTGGCCCCCTTTTTAGGTATGCAATTTTCACACCACTGAACACACACCCAGTCCATTATTTAGCATACATTTCTGGTTCATCTGCAGAGAGATTTCAAGAGATTTTTACGAAATGTGTGTCTGAAATTAAGAACGGCAGGAAATGCTGTAATTACGTGACGTATATTTCGTTATTCACCTAACGCTCGTCAGAAAGGGGAGCGAGTTTTGGTGAGTCCTCTGGTCTTGGTGAATTCACGCTGATTTCAAATCCAGGCTTCCTTTTCTAGGGTCCTCATAGACCAGCTTCATAATTCACTCATCAGCGGAGCAGGTGTCAGTTCTGAGCCCCACCTCTCCCCCCACACACCAGCATGGCACTGCCCCGTGTTTGGTCTTTCTGGCCACTTCCGGCATCCATGCTCTCAGAGGTGAAGGGGTTACAAGTTCAGGGTCACGTTCTCAA
>NW_011923669.1:0-1160 GCF_000151845.1 Pteropus vampyrus
AACTTAGCAGAACTGGTGCTTATCTGGTCTCTCTTTCCATGAGACCAGAAATGTATTATCAGGGGAAATCAAACCTAATTGCTTATTGTCTGCAATATGCTAGATCACTGTAGTAGATGCTTTACCATAATTATTCACTTTAACCTTCCAGATTTTTCTGTGAGACCAAAAATATTCTCAACTTTGGTTAAAAGGAATGGAATACTAAATTGCCTTATTTAAGATCATATATTTAGGGAATCCATAACAGAATATCAATGCACACCTTAGACATTTGTATATGTAGTTTCTTCTCTATCCATTTAATTGTCTCTCTCTCCTGACTACTATGGTTATGATTTAATTTCTTTTTTATAATAAATGTATTAAAGAGAAATTCCATAGTAATTGTATATTTATTTAATGCTGTCTGAGCAACAAAGATACTATAGTCAGAAGACAAAAATCTTCTTATATCTTAAAAGAGATGTACACTGTTCTCATAACATGGCTGTTCTGCATTAATTTCCAAAGCCTGTATGAAAAACCTCAAAGGTTCATGCAGTTTCCTATGATATTATTTTTTAAACAAATAGTCTAAATATTATTTTAACTCCCTCAAATGATGTGACTTTCAAAATATAACTTCCAGGTTATTAGACAGGAATAGTCAGGCTGTTAAAACGAGATATCCCTTGGTATTTTACACACCTTTAGTATTTATACACCACCTTTGGAAGAGTTTAATTTTTGTTCACCATTCTCAAAGAGCTTGATATCCTCTGGATTAATTCACATTTTTAAATTCTGAAACTGAAATGTACAGACCAAACCCTAGACAAAGCTCATGTTTTGTCTTTTTCATTAGCCACTAACAGCTTCTCTTGCTGACATGTCTTCATTCTTTACTCCCTCAACAAGAATTTCATCAAGTGAGAATTACAAATAATATCATCTTTTTGAGAGGGGAATCTGTGACTATTTTATCCTTCGCACTTACTACTTATCACAGTGCCTGCCACTTAGCAGGTGACCCAAAATATCTGTAGGAATCATTGATTTGTTTCCAGGCAAATTCAAAATTGTAGTAACATTATAAATTTTCAGCTAAAATGATTAGGATGAGCTACCCACAAGATGGCAAATAATATATAGTCAGTGAATGCATTGTACAATCTGAC
>NW_011923670.1:0-1159 GCF_000151845.1 Pteropus vampyrus
CCCACCCATCCATCCACCCATCCGCCCACCCATCCACTCACCCATCTATTTATCCATCCGCTCTTCTTTATTTCCTTCTATTTGCTCATCCTCCGTCCCATCCTCCCTTCCTTCCTGCTTCCTGTCCTTCCTTCCTGTCCATCCCTACGTCCTCCCTCGTTCAGCCCTCTGGCCGTGCAGACTGCCAGGTGGGGTGACCAGGGAAGGAGAGCCCAAACCGTTGTTCCTTGGAAGTCGCCCCTCACAGCCTCCACCTCCCCGCCCCCGCCCACACAGGGATGTCCACCCCGTCCTGCCCGCTGCTAGGCGGCTGTGACTGTCCATCTGGGAGAGGCTCTGACGAGGCACAGGTGGCTCTCCCCAGCGAAGGCGTGCTAAGTCAGTGGTCACGACCAGCTCCAGGGGACGGTCACTCTTCTCCTGACCTCAGGACCTTTCCTGGTGGCCTCTACCTTTCCTTCAGCCCAAGCGAGCCTCTCCTTCCCGCCACTTTGTCTCCATGGCCGCTCCTGGCCAGCCCGGCCTGGGCCCGACTCAGTCCTGGGAAACCTTCAGACTGCGTTCCTGTGTCCTCCTACCTTCCCTCCAGCATTCCACTGAGAGCCCAGTCCAGCCAGGACCGGTGCCGTGAGGAGCTGCTACGGAGGACTCCGTTTGGTTCATCCGTGTCCCTTATGCGAACGTAGCCTGGAGCCAGGGCAGAGCCAGTCTCCCCTCAAGGAGCCGAAGGCCTCTGTTGGTCACAGGGACCACCTAACCTCTTGAGCCCTTTTCCCCTTGGCTGCTAGGAGACTCAGAGCTTGACCCAGGGCTGCTCCTCCCTACCCGTCGTAGACTAGGTCCTTTCTCGAATAACCAGGCTTTCCCGGTGTCGTTACCTCCTGCTCCGAGGTGCCTTGACTTTGGCTGCCTCCCTGGAAGTCGGTGGGATTGCGCTTTGCTCAGACTGAGCTGCGGGGTGACTGTTGTGCTGGGGCTGGGATGGACAGCGTCCCCTCTCTCCTCGCCTCCCTCCCTCACCTCTCACAGACGAGCACCAGGGCCCGCGGGTCCCGCCCGTGTCGTACAGGGACTGCCCTTGTCAGCACTGACCTCGCTCCAGGCCCCTAGGAGACTGACCTCTTCCCCAGACCCGTCACCTCGCCGCGGCCGTGTGCAC
>NW_011923671.1:0-1158 GCF_000151845.1 Pteropus vampyrus
CAAAGTAAAATGATGGAAAAAGACCAAAAGAGAGCTGGAATTTTGTAATATACAAAATAGACAATTGTAACTAGAGACAAAGAAAGACATGTTATAATGTAAAAGTGTCAACCTATCAAGGAGATATAAGACTTATAAACATATAAGCATCTAACAATAAGAGCATCAAAATATATGAAGCAAAAACTGATAAAACTGAAGAGAGAAATAGACAATTCAACAATAATATTTGGAAACTTCAGTACTCCACTTTCAATAATGACTACAAAATCAGCAAGAAAATAGAAGACTTGAACAACACTATAAACCAGCCAGATGGAACATCTGTAGAACACTCAACGGCAGCAGAGTACAGTTGGCCCTCTATGTCTGTGGGTTCCACATCTGCACATTCAACCAACTGTGGAATGAAAATATTCGAAAATAAATGGCATGTTGTTGCTGACATGTACTATGTAGTTAGGCCACAGTGTTTGCACCTGTACTGAATGTGTAAGGACTTCTTTTTCTTGCCATTATTCCCTAAACAAAATAGTATAATGACTACTTGCATAGCATTTACATTGTGCTAGGAATATGTTGGAGCTTTGCACACCCCTATTGACATTTTATTCTCCAGTTTTTCCTTTAAGATTAGTCTATCATTTACCCCAACTATAACCTACTTCCTCAAGCAGTTATAAACTTAAAGAATTACCTAACACTCTTTTTAATCACCCATAGGAAAAAAGCTTTTTGCACTGAGCAAGCTCTCATTCAGTTCAAATAAAGACAGTCTTTCAAATGTGGTCTTCCAGGGAACCAGCAGAAAGGTCAAGGAATGACTGTGCTCTGGGAATGGGGCTTTGGAGAAGCTCTAACCCTGTCTAACACTCCAATGGCTGCCACGCTGCTCGTCTTTCACTGCAATTTCAGGTTGTTGGTTTTCAAGACTGCCACAGAGCTGGAGAATAAAGGATCGGAGTAGGGCAAATTAAAACACCGCAAAGCTTATGGTTGTTACGAAAATTTAGCTGCCTTTCTTGAATAAACAGTCCCTGGGTTGTTTCAAGCATTTCAGAGTTCTGAAAAAGTTGTTTCACCATCTCTGCCAGTTTTCTCTTTGCTTTTATGGAAGACAGAATTTTCCGTGATTCACACTCTATCATTTTTACTGTT
>NW_011923672.1:0-1157 GCF_000151845.1 Pteropus vampyrus
TTAGTAGAAGTGAGAGTGGTATGCATAAATTGCAGCCCAGCAGGAAATGCAAGCTCCTGTTCAGAGGAAGTTGGGGATGAGCTCTCTGCACAGTATTAGCCTTTGGGGTCACTGTCTGCACACCCTTCCATCACTACGAGTCAGAAATATGGGCTGGGCAGCCCAGCTCCTCATGGGCTGGTGGAGGAGCCAGGGGGCGAGAGAGGGGTCAGTACCTGAGCCCAGCAGGGCTGAGGCCAGGGTATGGAGAGAGGCATGTTAGCTCCTGCTGGTTTCTTCCTCTCCAGTCCTTCTTTATACCCTGAGGGCTCGATGTTTTCAATAACCAAAGGAACTTCTTGCAAAGGGGCAGAGCCAGGGAGGAGGTAAAGGTGACCAAATGGCCTAGAAATAGCTAACGAGAGGCTTCATCCTGGACAGTGGTGTTCTTCACCTTCTGCTCTGGAGACCACTCACCACTGTCCCCCTCCTGAGGCACTATATCTCGACACCGTCACCCACTGAGCGTGGTCCATGCTAGAACCTCGTCCACACACTCACGTAGATTCTAGGCAAAAGAGCTGAGTTTCGCAGGGAGAATGAGCTCACAGGGCAGAGCTACCAGACATCCAAGTAGCGCAGATGCTACAAAACAACATATACAACTCGACAACCAAAACCAAACAATCCAATTAAAAAATGGGCTACCAGACATCCAAGTAGCGCAGATGCTACAAAACAACATATACAACTCGACAACCAAAACCAAACAATCCAATTAAAAAATGGGCAGAAGACCTGAACAGATACTTCTCCAAAGAGGAAATACAGATTGCTGATAGACATATGATAAGATGCTCAAGTTTGCTAACCATCGGAGATATGCAAATTAAACCACAATGAGATATCATCTCACACCTGTCAAAATGGCTATCATCAATAAATCAAAAGTGTTGGTGAGGAAGCAGAGAAAAGGGAACTCTCATACATTGTTGGTGGGATTGCAAATTGGTACAGCCGCGATGGAAAACAGTATGGAGGTTTCTGAAAAAATTAAAAATGGATATACTTTTTGACCCAGCAATTGCACTTCTGGGCATTTATCCAAAGGAAACCAAAACAATAATTCGTAAAGATCTATGCACTCCAGTATTCTTGGCAGCACAATTTACACTAGG
>NW_011923673.1:0-1157 GCF_000151845.1 Pteropus vampyrus
TTAACGATAGGGACCGGGTCCCGAGAAAATGTGCCACCGGCCGTGGTCGTATGACAGCGCGGCCCCCGGCACACCCGGGCGGTCAGGTCCCTCGCCCACTCGCGGGCTGTGGGCCGGGGCGGCACGTCACTGCACTGGGTGTCACTGCACTGGACGTCACTGCACTGGGCGTCACTGCACTGGGCGTCACTGCACGGGGCGCTGGAGGCAGCTGGAACGCCATGGGGAGTAGGTTCGTATCTCAGCCCGGACGAGACGCCGTGAAAACACGGTATGGGAGACGGAAGGCGGTGCACCTGCGCGGGGCGCCGCCCACGGACGGAGCCCAGGACTGGGGGTCGCGCTGGGGGAGTCAGTGCGTGAGTGGTGCGTGGACTTGGCACCTGGGCCACACGCCCTTCACAACACAACGCGAGATTCCATGGAGCACGGCGGAAGACGGAGCGATCGAGAGGCACGGCAAACATGGCCCACCGTTCACAGCGAACGTTTCTCGTCTGAGCGGAAAGAGTGCCCCGCGATGGCGACCGACAGCACAGGAAACACGTGCGCGGGGAACAGCGCGTTATCACGATCGAGCACTGCGGACCGCACCGACGGCACGCGCTCCACGCCGCACGCCTGGCGGCGCCACGCGCACGCGGGCCGTGCGCTGTGCTGCGACATCAGGCTGTCGCTGGGCGATGGAAATTTTCCAGCTCCACGATAATCTTGTGGGACCAACGTTGTTATGCGGCACGTGACTACACCATTTTTCTTAACGCTTCTGTACCTTTCAAATTTTACATCATGACGTCTTACATTTGAAATCCAGGGACGGAAAGAAAAGCCGTGAATTATTTTCACCAAAGGTTTCTCAGGGTTCTTGCTATCCCTTCTACTAGCCTTTTAAAATTATAGGTGTGGAAAACAGAACAAAATCTTTAAGGTGGAGCTCAAGGGCGAAAAATATAAAGAGATGAGAGAAAAAAGGAGGAAAACCTGACTAAGGTATAATCGGGAAATCGAAAATATCCTGACACAGCTTATGCCAGACTTTGCCGAATAAATGTGCTTATGTCGCTCAGACACCCCAAAGAGGGGGACTGGCGAGGAAACCGGGTGAAGCAGCAGAGAGCCACCGGGAAGCCCCAACGGTGCACCCCACACACGCAGCT
>NW_011923674.1:0-1157 GCF_000151845.1 Pteropus vampyrus
TAATCACTCCAGGTTTAAATCTTTTTGATGGTTCCCACCCCAAAGATTAAAACTCATATTAGCTCTAATATGCATATTATTTTTAACATATTATTGATAGACTTTGGTTAATTTGTAACAACATACTAACCATTTCGGTATTATTTCCCGCCGATTTAATTTGTACCTCAACCACACCTAAGACTCACCATAACTGCAGATTCTTCAATGTGGTTCATGCTGTCCCCTAGGCCTGGAGTGACCCTCCCTGCATTTGCCTCAGGAAGAACTCCTAATCATCCTTCAGTACCCAGCTCAGAGAGGTGCCCATCGGTCAAGACTTGCCTGGCCCTCCGAGGCCCTGCTTCCTCTTCGGTGCTTCCTCAACACCGTAAATAGCCTCTATGTGGGACAGTACCACACTCCCACCCTGAGATCGAAGTCATGGACTGTATCTTATCCATCTCTCCCTAGTGCCCTACACAGGGCCTGGCACATGGTGGCTGCTAGGTAAATGTTTTACCAATGAATTAGCAAATGGATGAATGAATGAATAATTTTGACCATCCGGCCCTGTCCACTGAACATCTTACATGATTCAAGCTTTGCCTGCCTAGCCTCATATATAAATGGACAGGAGAACAATAGCGGACAGAAGGTTTCAGGATGCCAACGAGATTCCTTTAAAGAAATCATTAAGGTCCGCACAGTAAAACAGTAAGGCAGTTTAGCAAATCCTCAAAAAGTTAAACAGAGAATTACCATATGACCCAGCAATTCCACTCCTAGATATATAACCGAAAGGATTGAAAACAGGTGTTCAAACAAATCTTTGTCCACACATGTTCATAGCAGCATCATTCACAATAGCCAAAAGGTGGAAACGGCCCAAATGTCCATCAGCAGATGAGTGGATAAACAAAACGTGGTCTATCCGCACAATGGAATATTATCCAGCCATAAAAAAAGGATGAAGTACTGACACATGCTCCAACATGGATGGATTTTGAAAACATTCTACTAAGTGAAAGAAGCCAGACACCAAAGGTCACATACTGCACGATTCCATTTATGTGTAATGTGCTAAATAGGGAAATTCAAATAAACAGAATATAGATTCGTGAACTCCAGGGGTGGGGAGATGGAGAATGACTGCTAATGGGTCATTGTGGAGTGAC
>NW_011923675.1:0-1157 GCF_000151845.1 Pteropus vampyrus
GTCTTTAGATTTCTTCATTCCTAAGTTTCTCTTATACATTTTTTCCATCCCTGTAGGTTTCTCCTTAGTTCAGCCCCTTAACATCTCCCTAGTGTCCTGCTCTAACGACCTTTCTGAAGGTCTGCCTTGACTTTCACTCTCACCTCTGGGTTATCCTGTCCAATTCCTCTTTTAAAAACAAAGTTTTGGATGGTGGTGACAGCTGCACACCAATGTCAAGGTACTTAATGGTAGTAATGTGTATATTTTAAAAACGGTTAAAATGGTAAATGTTGTTATGTGGTCTTACCACACTTAACACACACACACACACACACACACACACACACACACACACACACACACACACACAAAACAAATGGCTCCCTGCATCTACCAGACACAAGTTCAAAGTGTTCAGCCTTGGCTTTTAAGCTTCTCCACAATCATAACAAAACCACAGTAATCACAACACAACCATAGTAATCATAACTTAACACTGAGCTAATATCACGCTAAGCCATTTATAGGCCTCGTCTTGGTTGACCCTCACACTGTTCCTGTAAAATAGACATTATTATTATTCCCACATTCAGATGATGAAATCAGGGCATGAAGAGATTTTTTTTTTTTCCTTTTAAAATCAACTTTCTCGTGGTACAATTTACATACAATAAAACATCCATTTTTAAGTGGACAGTTTGTTGAGTTTTCACAAATGTCCAACCTGTGTAACTAAGACCTTGATCAAGTCCTAGTACATTTTCATCATCCACCAAGAGCCAAGGGCACACTATCAGCAAAGGGAGTGGCTAGGAGTTAAATCCAGGCCTGACTCTAGAACCAAAATCTTGGCCACTCTGACCCTGCAAATCTCCCATCACCAGCTGTACTGCCTCACATGTGTCCCCTTGAAGCCAGCCCCTTGTACTGGAACCATACTTTCCACCTGCCACCACTGCACCTTTGTAAAGTGTCCATGCTGGGATGCCTGACTACAGAATACGGAATACCATCCCTCCTTCAGCCTTACCAAATCCCACCCCTCCCTGAGAGCTTAGCTTCAGCCTTTTCTCCTCCGGGAAGTCTTTCAGCCCTGACCCAGCCGACCCGAGGGCGGGCCTCCTCTCCTCTGATGCTTTGTTATCTGCGTCACCCTCGATGCTGCTGAAATACTC
>NW_011923676.1:0-1157 GCF_000151845.1 Pteropus vampyrus
TCACACGCATGCGCTTTCACACAATGATTTTTTTGGCGACCTTCTCTAAGAGTTCTTTTCCCAGAGAACTCAATTATTGTTATCCCTAATATCTTAGTGCAAGTCTCCTGAGAGCAAGGACATCATCCTCCAGGACAACAATATAAACACCGTGTTCAGGAAATCTAACATGGAAAACATAATATTATCCAATACCGAGACCACATTCGAATGTCCCAAATTCTCCTGATAATATTTTTAAATGTTTTCATTATTTTTTTTTTTAAACCAGAACAGAATCAAGAGTTATTTATTCCATTAGCCGTCTTTTTAAAAATCTGGAATAGTTCTCGAGCCTTCGAGAAAACATTCTTTTGTCACCTTGACATTTTTTTGATGAAAAAATATTTATTTTGTCTAGACAAGAGCAGTCACAAAATTGTTTTCTTGTGATGATGACTTTTAAGATCCGCTGTCTTACAGCACAATTTACAATAGCCAAGATATGGAAGTAACTTAAATGCCCATCAACAGATGGCTGGAAAAGGAATTATAGTTCATCTATACAATGGAATAGTACTCAGCCATTAAAAAAAAAATGAAATCCTACCATTCGCAATGACAGGGATGGAGTGAAAATAAGTCAGAGGAAGATAAATACCATATGATTTCACTTATATGAGGAATCTAAGGAACAAAAAGAACAAACTAATCAAAAACAGACTCACAAATATAGTGGCCAATTTGGTGACGGACAGAGGGGAGGGGGTTGGGGAGCTGGGGGAATGGGGTGAAGGGTTAAAGAAGTACAAAGTAGTAGTTGATAGTTGGTCACGGGGGTGGGGAGCACAGCAGGGGAAATGCAGTCAGCATTAATATGATGGCTAAGTGGAGGGCCAGGGGAGAGGGAGCAATTGGGGGGATCGTTTCATGAACTATATAGCTGGTCTAACCAATGTACTGGATACTTGAAACTAATTTAAATAAATACATTAAAAAAAAAAAAGATCTGCTGTCTTAGCAGCTTTCAAATATGCAACACAGTGTAATGACTTGTGGTTGCCACACTGGGCACTACACCCCAGCCTTATTCACGTGCTCCCTGGAAGCTTGCACAGCCGCCCCCTTCACCTGTCTTGCTCAAAGCACGCTACCCTGCCTCTGGCAACCGCCGATGT
>NW_011923677.1:0-1157 GCF_000151845.1 Pteropus vampyrus
GAAACAGAGTGGCAGGGACGGCGGGGTACGGAGGAACTAGGGCCCAGAAGGAGATGGGGGTGGGCATGAGAGTCGCAAAGTTTGCAAACCAGCAGGGACCTGGTGAGCGGGGAGGAGGGTTGCGGAGGCGACCGGACAAATGATCCCGAAGGGGCGAGAGCGCCAGGCCTCAACCGCTTTCCCCGAGCCTTGGAGCCTTCTCAGCACCGGAAGTTCCGGTGTCGATAGTGGAGGTCAGAGGTCAGCAGGAAGTCGATACGTAGCCGCCGCCTGTCCTCGCCGAGGAGGCGCAGCAGCCGGAGATGGCGGCGGTGCTGAACGCGAAGCGTCTCGAAGTCTCCGTCGACGGCCTCACGCTAAGCCCGGACCCGGAGGAGCGGCCGGGTGCGGAGGGCGCCCCGCTGCTGCCGCCGCCGCTGCCGCCGCCCTCGCCTCCCGGGTCTGGCCGGGGCCCGGGCGTCGCCGGGGAGCAGTCGGAGCCCGGGGAGGCGGCGGCCGGGGGCGCGGCGGAGGAGGCGCGGCGGCTCGAGCAGCGCTGGGGCTTCGGCCTGGAGGAGCTGTACGGCCTGTCTCTGCGCTTCTTCAAAGGTGAGCCGGCCCCGCCCCGCCGCCCCTGCCCGATCCCGGGAGCCCGACCCGGGCCGTGGCCCCCAGGGGGACTGGACCAAGTCTCACCCTCACCCACCCGCACTGGGCCGCGGCCACCGGAGCAGCGCTCCGTCCTTGGGGTACCGAAGTTTGTCACTACCCGCTTGGCCCCTGGGTCACACCCCTGAGGTGCCTAGAATCTTGGTTTAGCCGTCCGAGTCCCGCTGCCCCGAGGTTAGCGGAGAATTTTACCTGATTTAGCTTCTCGGGTTTCCGTGAGGCGGGGTGGAAGAATGAGCCCTCTCTTTCCCAGAGGATCCCATTCTGGAATTGCTTTTTTTTTTTTTTAATTTTTATTTTTACTGTCGCATTCTTTTTCATGTTTCCTATAGCTTAGCACTTCCCATCCCACCAATTTTTCCCTTTTTCCCGTAATGGAAGAAGTGTTTCCGTAGCTTCCAGACATATCCTTTCCAGTCATTCTGGGGAACCATAAATTCCAATAAGACTCAATCACCTGGCAGTATTGATGATGGCAGAGAGGAGGAAGTAAAGTATTAAGCTAGTCC
>NW_011923678.1:0-1156 GCF_000151845.1 Pteropus vampyrus
TTAAAAATAATACCAAAAAAGGTCACGTAAGTAAAGAAAATAGCTTGTTACAGATGCAGATTATACAAACTACGGCCCTCCTCAAAGTCCTGGGAAAGGGGGGCTAGTAACATGTTCACATGGGTTTGTGTTTTCTAAAATTTTCAAAAATTAAAATATTTTAACTATAATTTGTAAAATACACTATCTCTTTCTGTCTTGATTTTTCCTCCCATTATATCAACCTTATTTTAGTTGACCATTAAGAAGGCACTATGAATTTTAGGATTCAACTTAGGAAGTTGGTTTAAGAATTCTTTTCATTTGAATTTGGTAATTCGAATTTATTTTATGCTTTATCACTTCAATGGTGTTTTGGCGAGCCAACCCAAGTAAAGGAAAGGCTTTCAGAAAGAAAATCTACTCTCCTCTGTGCTGACCTGTCCAGTTTCTATATTCTTATAGAGGGCCGGAAGTCATCATGTCATAAATAGTATCAGAGGCTTCACATTAAAGCCCTCACGTGAGTCTTAATATAACAGTGTAGTAGCCATAAAAACCACAAAATAAGTGAGGACCATTCATTCCAATCACTAGAAATATGAAAATGTGAAAAGAAGATTCGGTTTTCATTGACACTTAATCAGAATAGAAATTCAACTCCTTCTGCTAAGAATACACAAAAATGCTTATGTTTGTGTGTGTGTGTGTGTGTACATGTATCTGTGTATATATATCATACACAATTATAAAAGAATCGTATATTTTATTTATTTTTTGATGGGAATCGCTCAGGATGGAATTGATGAGAATACCTCTGTTTATAGGGCACAATCTCATAGCAGCATCGCAAAGCTCAGGAATGCTTGTGTGTGCAGTTGCATGTTTTGTGCATGCCAACCTACCAAATTATGTCTTAGTGTACCTAATACATTCTATCCTGATGAAATCTGACAGTTCTTTACAAAATAGCTAACAAAACTACTACCAACTGAGCAAATAGAGTAGAAAAAACAAGAATAAAAAAACAGGATATAATAACATAGCACTTTTACATATGAATTTAATACAGCTGTTACCTCTGGGGTGATGTGAAATCCCGCATCGCCCCAGAGGCATGGGGGAGGACAGTGGTGTTGTGTGTTGTACTTCTGTTCTTCCTCGCAAACACAGCAAA
>NW_011923679.1:0-1155 GCF_000151845.1 Pteropus vampyrus
AACTGGGTTTAAATTATGAAACAATTTATAAGTCATTTAAACTCTATCAGAAGATGGAAAATTACTTTGAATTATTGACTAAGGATATTAAAAATAGTTTTGTTAAGAACAGAGATCTATAATAACTAGACTGATTATTCATTTGTATTTCCATCTTTTTTGAAATTGAAATGAACTTTGCAGTGTCACTCATATGTAAAATCTTTTTAAAAAGATGAACTCATAGGAACACAGTGGACAAATGGTTGCAAGGGTTTGTGGGTTGGTAGGGGACATAGGGAGAGGTTGGAGAATTATCTATTAAAAATAATTTATAATTGAATTGATAATATAATCTATAACATATTAAATATGTAATATACACATGTATACAAATATATAATAAAATCTATTGTTTTTCATGTTATACATATTACATTATTTTAGCTCAGCCAGCCCTTTCTATTGTGAAATATGAACATATATAGTGTGTGTATGTATAATACATATATTCACAGAAATACACACAATATGTGTGTACTATATTGTGATATAATATGATAGAAATCTGAGACATACCTTGGCCAATTTGCTATTGCAAGTTATGATGGAAACAGAGCTTTAAAAGTGCTTTTGTGTTTCAACTCTTACTCTTGCTCTTCTGCGATTTCACAAGAGTGTGCCTGACCTAGGCTGCCAGAGGATGGGGCAGATGCGGAAGAGTTGAGTATTGTTAGGTATCTGAGACAAGGTCATTCTATATCAGCCAATGGCCAGTTGATCTTCAGTGATATCAGTCAAGCCCAGTCTATAGTTATGTCAGTTCACATATTTATAGTGAAATAACTGATTGTTTGAAGCCTCTGAATTTTGGAGTAATGCCGCATTATGGTAACATGGCTAACAGGTACAGCAGGAGCTTTGGGTGCTTAAATGAACAGCCTGTGGTGTGGCTTTGAGAAGGTAAGAACACATTGCATTTCAGTAGAGTGGGTAGGCCCTCCAATGAGGTCTGTTTTGACTCAGAAATCTGAGATCTCTGAGCTCACCCAAAATGGAATGACTACTGAAAATGTCTCCCATTAAATAATAAAGCTTCCTAATTAAGGGACCACTTTGGATGGCCACATGATATTATTCTTAAGAAATGTATCAGGAATGCCTTTAGCTTTTTGG
>NW_011923680.1:0-1155 GCF_000151845.1 Pteropus vampyrus
ACAGCGGAGCCCAGTGCCACCTCCTGGTCTCATCCGTGTCCCCAGCAGGGTCCAGCTCCTCCTTCAGGAAACGCGGGTCCTCCTCCAGGCGAGCTGCCCAGCTTCCGGAACGTGCCTTGGCCTGGCCAAGCCCCAGGCATGGGGAGTTCGGGCCCGTGAACAGTGAGGGGGACCCCGAATTCAGCTCATCCCAGTGGGAGCCTCTCCCACATTGTTTGATTAAAATGGCACTTGGGCCACACACCGCGTCTGCCTCTGCCTTGGCCGCGCACACGTGGGAGGGTTTGCAGGGTTCACAGGGGCTGAGGATTCACTCCTGGAGCAGCTCCCGCCGGGGCTGCGTGTACGAGGCCCGGAGGACAGTCAGACACGCGGGGGACGACGTTCTGCCACGTAATTCCAGTCGCTTTGACATGTCCACCTGCTGCATCCACCCTGGGAGCCGGGTCAACCGGACAGTGGCCGAGCCACACACGCAGGGCTACAGGGCCGGCCAGGCCTCCACAGCCACCAGCCCAGGGAGCTTGCCCAGGCCTCCGCAGCCATCGACCCAGAACAGCCAGGACGTGCGTGGCCCAGGACTGCCAGCTCCCCCGACTTCACCCCCACTTCCAGTTCAGACTGAGCCAGAAAAGCCAGCCGTGCTCTCCTGAGCGGTCACACAGGAGCCCCGAGCCTGGTGACCTGCCTCCAGCCTCCCCACTGTGCGGCCTCCCTGGGGCTCACGGAGCCCCCCTTCCCGCTCAAACTGAGCCTCTCCCGCCTGTCGGAGCCTCTGCCCCAGCCAGGGCTGCCGGCCGACCCGCTCCGGCCCTGGGTAAACGCCTTGGCGTCTCTCGTCTGGGTGGTCTTCCCAGGTGCCACCAAGACTTTTTGAAACGGCAGCTTCAGAAATAAACAGCCGTCGCTGTCCAGTGCCTACGATTTAGCAGAGGGAGAGAGAGCCACAGAGACACTGACCGAACTCGGCCTCGAGGCCTACGATCCACGGTCGCCGAACCTCTCTGAGCCTCAGTTTCCTCAACCGTAAACCGGGAGGAGGTGACACCCGGTCAGGCCCGGCTGAGCTGGAGAAAGGGCTGAGCCACCAGGCGTCAGAGGCGCCCACCGGCCACAGAAGGAGCAGAAGGAGCAGCGAGGACGGTGGCCGTTACG
>NW_011923681.1:0-1154 GCF_000151845.1 Pteropus vampyrus
GGCGGAGGGACTACAGCTCGTGCGTCAGGTGTTACTAAGTGCAATGACTGTGAGCACCTCGTCCTGGGTGACTCTGCCAGCCCCCTGACCCCTGACCCTTGCTGCCTCGTGCCTTCCTCTGCTCTTGTCGGTGACCAGGAGGGAACTGCTCCACGCCTCTCTGTGGTCCCCCGGGCAGGCCACCCCATCACTACAGCCTGGCCGGGGGCGGGGGCGGGGGATCAGCTCAGCCAAGCCCTCTGGTTCTATTCTAAGGTCCTGTGAGGTCTGCTGTGACCACCATAAGTGTCCCATGACTCTCCTGCTCATAGCTATGAATGTCCCCAGGCACAGGGTTTTGCTGTGGCTCCTCGGGGAAAACCAAGCCACCTTCTCCCCAGCCCGTCCCCAGCCGGAGCTGCGGTCCGGGCTCCTCACCCGTGACTGGCTTCGCTGCCCAGGCTCCCAGAACAGTGGCGCCGTCCCTTCTCCGGCGCAGCCGGAAACGCTCTCTCATTTCGTAACCGCTGTGCCATTTGAATGGGGTTTGTGGTGGAAGATGTAAAGCCGCAGGCTGCCATTTTGAACTGGAAGTCAAGTGATTTTTAAAATTGGGATAAGAGGAATAAAAGTCAAGGAACCTCACAAACGCAGATTCCTCCAGACAAAGTTCCAGCGACCAGGTGACATTTGGAAACGTGGCGGGCGGTGGGCCCGCGCTTCCGGCTCCTTCCGTCCGGCTCTTCTGCCTTTTGTCAGACGGGGCTGTGGCTTAGGGAGGAGAGGACACGGCCCAGGACAGCCTGGGGGCCGGTCCGCAGCGTTAGGAGCTGCTGCTGGGGACTCGGAGGAGAGCAGGTGGCCTTCCGCGATGTGAGTGGGCCTCGCCCAACCAGCCGAAGGCTCGAATAGAACGAAGACTGCCCCCCGCCCCCCGAGCACGAAGGAATCCGCCAGCAGATGGCCTCGGCCTCGGCCCGCAGCTCTTCGCTGGTCCGCGGCCTGCCGGCCTGTCCTGCGGATTTCAGACTTAAGTCTGCACAACTGCGTGAGCCAGTCTCTCGGGATAAATCTCTCTCCGTATGCACACATCCCGTGGATTCTGCTTCTCTGGAGAACCCTGCAATACACCAGCCACGGACCACAGGTGACAGGGAGAGGGGAGTCCCCACTGG
>NW_011923682.1:0-1154 GCF_000151845.1 Pteropus vampyrus
GTCTGCAATTCAGTAACACGTCATATGTATATTATATTAATGTATTCACCACCCAAAGTTAAATTTTCTTTTGTCACCAAATATTCGACCCTCTTTACCCCTATCTATCTCCCTCCTCACCCCTCTTCCCTCTAGTAACCAATGATGCACTATCCATGTGCATGAGTCGCTGTCATGTTTGTTGCTTTCAGTTTTATATCCCCATATGAGTGAATCATATGATTCTCAACATTTTCTGTCTGAAGTTTTTCACTTAGTATGCTAATCTCAAGATCCATCCATGTTGCTGCAAATGACAGTATTTCATCTTTTCTTATGGCTGAGTAATATTCCCTTGTATATAATTACTACATCTTTATTCAATCATCTATCAATGGACAGTTTCCATGTCTTGGCTACCATGAATAATGCTGCTGTGAACATTGGGGCGCACATATTTTTTCAAATAAATGTTTTCAAAATTTTGGGGTAAATACCCCAAAGAGGGAATGCTACGTCATATGATAAATCTTTTTTTAACTTTCTGAGGAACCTCCATGCTGTTTCCACAGTGGCTGTACCAGTTTACATTCCCACCAGCAGTGTATGAGGGTTCTTTTTCCCCACAACCTCTCCAATACTTGTTATTACTTGTCCTGTTGGTGATAGCCATTCTAACAGGTGTGAGGTGGTATCTCATTGTGATTTTGATTTGCATTACCCTAATAGCTAGTGAAGTTGAGCAATTTTTTTTTTTTTTATTTTTCTGTTGGCCATTTTTATATTTTCTTGGGAGAAACATCTTTTCCGGTCCTCTACCCATTTTTAATTGGATTTTTTGTTTGTTTGTTTGTTTGTTTGTTTGTTTGTTTGTTTGTTGAGTTCTATAACTTTGTATATTTTGGATATTAGACCCTTATTGGAGATGTTGTTGGCAAATATATTCTCCCATTTGGATGGTTGTCTCTTTGTCTTGTTGGTGGTTTCTTTTGCTGTGCAGAAGCTTTTAAGTTTGATATAGTACTGTTCATTTATTTTTGCATTTACTTCACTTCTCATTGAGGTCAAATTTATAAAATCTACTCTAAATCCCAGGTCCATGAGTTTAGTACCTCTGTTTTCTTCTAAAGACAGTTTATTGTTTTAGGTTTTATATTCAGATCTTTGATCTATTC
>NW_011923683.1:0-1154 GCF_000151845.1 Pteropus vampyrus
TCAATTTGCCGTGGTGAACCGGGGCCAACACCTGCCCACCCATCTGCGGTTTCTCTTCGAGCCCCGGGCCCTGGCTCCTCTCTGGAGGGTGCCCGGGGCCTCGGCCAGCCAGGGTCCTGGGGCGCTCACCGGGGCCCCCCTTCCTCTCCCGAGCTGCCCTGATCAACGTTTGGACCTTGGCTCCTACCGGACGTTCTGGGAGAACCGGAGCCTGGATCCATTCCAGGAAGGATAAACTTAATATTAACGATAATAATATTTTGCACTTGGTCTAGTAAAAATATTTTGAGTACAGCGAGGATGTGAATGTTTGCTTGGCGCTCTTTGTCCGGAAATGCTTCTGCCTGTTTGTTATGTTAGGGCTTCGATTCCAGAGACTGTTTTTTCCTGTCTCACCATCGGGGGCCATATTTCTTGCTGGTTCTGCATCCGAGGTTTCACGGGATGTCACCATGCGTATTTAAATGGTCTGTTTTTAAAACCCGTCCGTAAACAGCCGAAGGGAAGGGCAGAGGGCGCGGAGCTGTTTCTCGCCTTCTCCTTGCGCTTGAAATGACGTCTCATTAGTCGTGAGACAGGAAATTTCAAAGCTCAGGCCCGGGAGATTGCGACATCGCGACATCGGAATGCTCATCCATCTTCGAACGTTCCGCGGGGAGGTTCAGAGACACTCAAGGAATGAGGGTTCTGTTTTTCTTTTAATTGGAGGGTTAATCTGAGAAATCGCCGTTGGTTCTATGCAAACATCATGTTCGAGAGCGGAGAGAAGCAGAGAGTTTCTGTGCTCTCCTGGCTGACAGGGGCAGGAGCCTTTCCCGCGCAGCTGTCTCTCCTCCGCTCAGTCTGGAGACGTCTCCCGGGGGCCTGTGGTCCCCGAGGCCACCTCCCTGCCGTGCAGCGCGTCGCCTGTGAGGACGCTGGTGTCTGCACAGCGTCAGCACCGGGTGACGGGCCCCCCGCAGGCGGAGCGGCACCTCGGGTGGCGTGTCCTTCGCAGGGCACAAGCGTCCGAGGAGCGACGTGCTCGGGCATTTCCAGCCCGCGGACAGCAAGTCCGAGCAGCACAGACTCATGGCACCGGGTGGCTCAGAGCTCGGACCGTTCGTCGCCTCCCGCTTAGACATGTCTCTGAGTTAAGGGAAACCGTTATGTGT
>NW_011923684.1:0-1154 GCF_000151845.1 Pteropus vampyrus
GCTTTACTGAGGTATAATTACAAATTAAAATTGTATACATTTGAGACATACAGCGTGATAATTGGATATACCTGTACATTGTGAAATAATCATCATTATCAAGTAATTAACATCCATCATCTCTCAGTTACTTTCTCTTTCTTTCTTTCTCTCTTTCTCACTTTCTTTCTCTCTCTCTCTTCCTTCCTTCCTTCCTTCCTTCCTTACTTACTTACTTACTTACTTACTTACTTACTTCCTTCCTTCCTTCCTCCTTCCTTCCTTCCTTCTTTTCTTCCTTACTTCCTTTCTTCCTTTCTTTTTCTTTCTTTTCTCTCTCTCTCTCTCTCTCTCTCTCTCTTTCTCTGTGTGTATGTGTAGTGAGGACACTAAAGATCTACTCTCCTAGCAAATTTCAAGCACACCATACAGTATTGTCAACTACTGGCACCTTGCTGGCCAATAACAGGAGATCCTGGATTCTTCCAGGTCAGGCGGTGAGTGGAGGGCATGCTTTCACTTCCCTCCCACCACTGGTATGCCTGGATTTGAAGCCAGGTTAATTAGCTGTGCACCCCAGGGCCAGTCACTTAACTTCCTGTGCCTCAGTTTCCTCATCTGCAAAATTAAGCTAATAATAATATTGCCTACCCTGTGGGGTCATTGTGAAGATTGAAAGGGAAAAGGCATGTAAACTCTCAGCACAGAGCTTGCACATAATGGAGGCTCAGGTAGTGTCCTATGGAGTTATATTCCATATATTTTTTTTCATTTCATAAATATATACATTTCAGTATATAATCAATGATCAATATATGTTATATGTAGATAAAATCAGTATATATGTATAAAATCTACCTGTATAAAATATAAATAAAATTCAATAGTTCTCAACTGAGGGTAATTTTGCCCCTCAGAGGACAATTTGTCGATTTCTGGAGGAACTTTTGGTTGTCGCAATGGGTATCCCATGGTTGGAGGCCAGGAACACTGCTCAACACACTACGATGCACAGGACAGCCCCTCACAGCAGGATGATCTGGCCTCAAATGTCAGTAGCACTGAAGCTGAAAAACCCTGGAATACACATCATTTATAAAAGTCTAGACCAGTAGAAATAAGACATAGCATGGCTACATATGTAGTTTAAATTTCCTAGTATCCTCATTAAAAAA
>NW_011923685.1:0-1154 GCF_000151845.1 Pteropus vampyrus
TCAGAGAATGCATAGCCCTGATTTTATTTGTAACAATTGGAGTCACATGGTCATTCCAGAATTATTACATATTGATAGTGTACTGATTATATGGTATTTATAGCTATAATTTAATAGCAAACACAATTTTCATGCTGCAGGTGGCTATTAAAATCATAGGAATCAGGAAAATTAGATTGATGTGGGCTTCAGTGGCTGCCTGAATTCCTGAATTCCTTGTGGTAAAATATATGCCAGGTTATTTTTTGTTCTCAGACTCTATACTTAGGGAACCCATGAAAAACTTGGAATGTCCTAAATAGCTGTCACAAAGATACAATTCAATTTATGTTCTAAAAAATTCATTATTTTGTAGTTTCCTCTCCTCCAAACACTCCCATGTCTTCCTTTCTTTCTCTCCAACCCGTAGTAGTCCTGCCACGATGTTCAGATTTTATCGGCTTCATATTTGACATAACGTTCTGAAAATATTATGACTATGGTTTACTAGTTTTATTATTAAATCAAAACATAGCCATATTTTATCATCTTAATAGTCTTATTGCGTAGGTTAGCTTCTTTTGGTATTTCTTTTTTTTTTTTTTTTGGTTGTTGTTGTTCATTAATATACCCTATCTATCTATCTATCTATCTATCTATCTATCTATCTATCTATCATCTTTTTACTTTATGACCTCCTACATCCATTTCTCCCGCCCCTACCCCTGCCTCTGGCAACCGCTACTCTGTTCTCTGTATCTATGATCTTGGTTTTTTTTTTTCTTTTAAATTCCACATATGAAAAAGATCCTATGGTATTTGTTCTCTATTTGACTTATTTCACTTAACAGTATGCCCTCAAGTTCCATCCAAGTTGTTGCAAATGATAAGATGTTATTCTTTTTTATGGTTGACTGTGGATGTATGTTGTTTCCATATCTTGGCTCTTGTGAGTAGTGCCGCAACGAACATGGGGATGAAGATATCTTTTTGAGTTAGTGTTTTCGTTTTCTTCAGGTAAGTACCCAGAAGTGGAATTGCTGCATCACATGGTAGTTCTATTTTTTATGGACTGTATTATATTGTTATTATAATTCCGTTTATCTCCCTTGAACGTTTACATGTGGACAAAACTAATGTGAACTGAGAGTTTAGGTAGGTGGACTATATGAATT
>NW_011923686.1:0-1154 GCF_000151845.1 Pteropus vampyrus
ATGAAATGTACAAATTTCTTGAAAATCATAACTAAGTAAAATTCACACAAGAAAGGATAAAATATCTGAATTACTTAATATCTGTTAAAGATGCTGAATTTATTATTAAAAACTTTCCCACAAAGAATACTCCCAACTTAGATGAGTGTCACTGTTATACTCTGCTATAAGTTTAATTAAAAAACAATATCAACTTCACACAAACTTTCAGAGAATAGAAAGAAAACTCATTTTGGAGACTACAAAAGAAATAATTATATAATAATAAAATACCTGGAATAAAGTATTAGCGAGTCAAATGCAGAAACCTAGAAAGTTGACTGATAATAAATTATTACTATGTAGAGTCATTCCAGGCATTTGACACTGGTTTAACACTTGAAAGTCAAACCATATAATTAATTTCATTAATAAAATAAAGTTTTAAAAAAATCATATGATGATCTCAGGAAATCCAAAAGAGATAGTTAATAAAATTCAATATCCATGTAAGATAAGAATTTCAGCAAACTGGAAATAGAAGAAAAATTTATTAATTTAATAAAGTTGTCAAATATTATGCACACTGTCTCCATAGTCAGAAACAAGACAATCATCACTATTGTTTGGAGATAGTACAGTAAAGCAAAAAAAATAAATAAAGGGAATAAAAATTGGTAAGTATAATAAGTTGAGTAATGGCCACCCTAAAATGTCAAATCCTCATCCCTGGAACTTTAAAATCTAATCTTATTTTAAAGAGGAGTCTTCACAGATGTAAGTAAATTAAGGATATTAAAATGGGAAGATTACCCTGGATTGTCTGGATGGACTCTAAATGCCATCACAGATGTCTTATTAGAGAGAAAGACAAATAACACAGACACAGAGAGAAGAAAGAGATATGCAGACAACGGTAGAGATGGAGTGATGTGGCCACAAGCCCAGGAATGTCATCAGCCACTAAATTCTGAAAGAAGCAAGGAATAGATTCTTCCTGAGTGTCTCCAAAGGGAGTGAGACCCTACTAACACCTTAATGTCAGACTTCTAGTCCCCAGAATTATGAGAGAACACATTACTATTGTTTTAAGTCACAGAAAATTAATAGAGAAAGTAAGAAGTGGTTTTTACTTGCAAATAACATTATTTTGTATGTAAAAATTCAAAAGAATC
>NW_011923687.1:0-1153 GCF_000151845.1 Pteropus vampyrus
TCAGGAAACGGCGGCCGCGGCGTCACTTCCGGCCATTTAAACCCGGGTCCCCTTCGGCGTCGCCGCGTCCGCCGTCCCGCCGCGGGCTCGTTGGCTCTCGGGCTGGGCCGGGCCGCGGCTCCGCCCGCTGCAGGCCGGACGCGGGGCGATGGCGGCGGCCGAGCCCGCGGGCGCGGGGCCGCCGCAGCTCGGGGCCGCGGCGGGCGGCAGCAGCCGGCACGAGAAGAGCCTGGGGCTGCTGACCACCCGCTTCGTGTCGCTGCTGCAGGAGGCCGAGGACGGCGTGCTGGACCTGAAGGCGGTGAGCGCGGGGACGCGCGGCCCGCGCCGGCGGCGGGACATGCGCGGTGCGCTCGCGGGGGGCGCTGCGCGGCTGCGCGGTGGCCCGAGCGCGGGGCGGCCTGGGGGTTGGGGGGGCCGCCGCTCCAACGGGGGTCGCCCCGCGCGCCACGCGGGCGCGAGCGCCACCGCCACCGCCCGCCACGCAGCGACCGCGCAGGGGTCACCGCAGACGCCGGCGGCGGCGCCCTTGGCCCGGGGCTCGCCGAGGCCCGGCCGCGGGGTGCGGGGGGCAGGACGGGCCCCGACGCTCACCCGCTGCACGCGGTGGCCGCAGAGCACCGGAGCATCCTCCGGGACCCCTGATCGCCGCCCCCGGCGCCCTGGGCGCCCGGCGACTGACCGCTGGGGTCGGGGCCGCTCTGCGTCCCGCGCGCCAGGCACCGATGCTGCTTTTCCGGAAGCAGTTTCGCCACCTTTTTGAAGTTATTCCTAGAACTTCCCCGGCCTTTGAACCTCCTGCGCTCTTTCCCACAGCCCCTTCTTCCGAAGCCCCCCAGACTGCTCTGTGGCACATACAGTGTAGCATCCAAGTCGTCGTTAACTTAATGGATTCTGTTTATAGAATGTCGCAGGGAGTCAGCAGGTCATCAGAGAAAGCGGCTTGTGCACTGCTGTGCAGAGGCTGTAAAGTCCACCTGTATCCTGTGACATCAGTAAAAGCAATCACGCGAGTTTTGTGGTTTTCCAGATGAAACAACTCTGAGGTGTGACTGGGGAGGCTCCCCGCCCTCCCTTCCGCGCCCCCAGCCTGCCCT
Source organism: Pteropus vampyrus (assembly GCF_000151845.1). Lineage (NCBI taxonomy): Eukaryota > Metazoa > Chordata > Mammalia > Chiroptera > Pteropodidae > Pteropus > Pteropus vampyrus. Next base: position 1,098 of record NW_011923687.1, read on the forward strand.
GGGACAGGGTGAGCTGCGCCCTTTGCTGGCCCTTGCTGGGCTATGCTGTCTGGCCT
>NW_011923689.1:0-1151 GCF_000151845.1 Pteropus vampyrus
GCGGGAAGCTGGTCCTGGAGCAGGCACGCCATCCCAGGGTCACGCTGCACTCTGCCACTGACTTGCTGCACGGCCAGCAGGTCTCGAATGACCTCTGTGGTCATTCGAGCTTCCCAAATCCATGGCATTCTGTGAATCTACGGCACAGCTGAAGACGAGTCCCAGGCTGGAGAGAGACCTGTGTGCGGGGCAGGGGAGGGGCGGCGTGTGGCTATAAATTCGGGGGCGGGAGGTGGCGGGGGCGGGGCGGGGCCGGGCGGGGTGGCGGGAATGCTCAGTGCATTGGAGCGCTGAAGACAGCGATGCGGCGGGGAAGAGCGCTGGGTCCTGCGTGGCCAGAAACGTCACTGTCGGGACCTGTGGCTGGAAGACGCGGGAAGACAGACCCGCTCCATCCCAGGAGGCCGTTCGCTCCGGGTTCGAGCTTTGCGGGAACGACGTGGGCGGGCCTAGGGCCACGGCGGGGCTGGGGGCCTGGCGGGGACGCGGGCTCGGCGACGTGGAGCGTCCCCCTGCGATGACACGCGCCTTCTGCGTGTTTCCTCTTTCATCTCAGCCCCAGGAGGCATCCTGGCCGCCTTACCTGGAGCGCCTCCCGGGTCTGTGCCCGAGCGTCCGACGCCGGAGTCAGCGTGACGCGTCCTGCGCTCCCGACACCGGTTGGCCTGGAAGTGGCTCCTGGTTCTTGTGCTGCAGACGGACGCCTGGGGCGTCAGCTTGAAGTGGGGGGTGGAGGTGGCTGAGGCGAAATGCTCTGCACAGTTTAATGCTGCGTGCTGGGACCCGGGCTTGTCCTCCAGGGACTCGAGACAGATGAGGAGCCGCAGGCCGCACACCTGGCCGGCACACCTGGCCGGCACACCTGGCGGACACTGGGCGTGCTTTCCAGGATCAGAGGGGTCAGCGGAGGCGGAGCGGGAGGCCGAGGCGCTCTCCCTGAGAGGCCCCCACGCGGGTCCCCGTGTCCTGGGCACCGTCTTGGTCCCACTGGTCCAACCTGCAAAGCCCTTCCCACGCTTCACCACAAGGCCGGCTCCCCCCTACACGCACACGCGCGCACACACGCACACACGCGCACACACGCACACACACGCAGCCATGCTGGGGTCTTCCCCGCCACAGCCGGTTCTGTTTCCACGGGACCCGCATCT
>NW_011923690.1:0-1151 GCF_000151845.1 Pteropus vampyrus
GAAGAGGCAGCTGAATGGGATCTGGTTTGAGTTCGCTAGAGTGACATCAGTTGCTGTGAAACGCAGACCCTCAAATGCATAATGGTGCAAAGGCCCATAGAAGTTTATTTCTCGATCACATAAAGTCTCAAACGGGTGTTGCCGATCGGTGGGCAGCTGTCTTCCAAGCGGTGTCTGGGGACGCAGGTTTCCCCGCCTCCTGGCTCTGCGAGGGGTGGAGGGAGTGGAGAATCCACCCGCGTTTTGAGAGCTTAGCCTAGAAGTGACATATGCGGTTTCCACTCACACTCCCCAGGTGAGACGAGCCACAAGGCCCCACCTAGATGGCGGGCCGGGTGGGGAAGCAGCAGCTGGCTCTATCCTGTGGTGGGGAAGCGAAGGCTACCTGGGTTCGCAGGATTGTGCCTGATGCCTGTTCTCAAGGTGGGAGGTACTACACCTTGCTTGGCGTTGATGCAAGTCCCCTGTGGCAGGAGTGGGGTTATTTGTGGGAGCAGAGTCCCTGACCGTGGGAGGGGACAGGATCCAGAGCTCAGATCTGGCACTTGGAGCTACTTCCCGGCTGCGGGAGGCGAGGGCATGTATTTAGATGTGACGTTGGGAGGACAAGAAAGGCCAGTGGAATAAGAAGCGGGGCTGGCCTTTGAGAGTGGGGAGGAGAGGGGGTGGACCAGGGAAACAGGTAGCATTGCAGTGGTGCCACTTTTGTTTCGCGTCCAGTTAGGCAGGTGAGACCAGTCGGCCCAGTTCTGTTCCTCCAGCCACGTTCTGCTGCTAGGACCAGGCGTGGAGTGGACGAGGACTTGAGCTTGGCGGGGAGGAGACTTGGCCAGGTGACAGTGATGGAGAGAGACGGGGCAGATGCAAGGGAATGGCTGGAATGACGGTCAAGAGGGGAGTGAGGACAACGCAGAACGGGAGGCCACCTCGTTCTAGAGCCAGGTGGCATCATAGAATTGTCCTAGTCCAGGTATAGAGTGGGAGGCTGCTCCCAGGTATAGAGACCTGGGAGGCGGGCAGTTATTGGCCTAGATTATGACTGTGCGGGGTGAGTGATGGGTGGAGAGAAGGTCCAGGAAAATAGAGGCATGACAGTTGGGTCAAAAGAGATGAGGGGAGTGCCTTAGAAAGGCGTGGCGCCCCTGCCCGGA
>NW_011923691.1:0-1151 GCF_000151845.1 Pteropus vampyrus
GAAACTCCTTCTGTGTCAATACATATACAACTACGTTGTTTATAACGAATGAGCAGTATTCCATGTTATGAATATATAACACACAGTCTTTAAAAAATATCAAATTTCTATGTTTAGACATTCAGAATTTCTTTTGTCTTCAGCCGCGGTACACTCCTGAACATATAGTAGATTCTTTCTCTCTCTATAAACATTTTTTATACACATACACATGTGAACCCCAAACTAAAATTTACATTTATTTATATAAAATTTTATTTCTTTAATTTTGCAGCAAAAGTTTTTAAATCTTGATTCTGTCATCTGCCATATCAGTGATCCTGCCTGTTTTCATTTACCTATAAATATCCTGAATACTCCCAAGTCACAAGTCATTAATTAAAAACATTGAATACCAGGAATCTCAATGGGCAATGAGATATAATTCTAATCCAAATTATTTGTTCAGTTAGGAAACTCTTTTGTAACAATTAAAATGAAAAAATATGACAAATGCTGAAGATATGCAGAAAACCTTAATCACAAGGATTGAGTCCGAGTGCCTGAGGAGATACGAAATAAAGAAGGAAGCTGGAAAGTCTGGTCACCGGTCTCTTATCTCTAGGTGACTAGAGTTCCCTGCTTTCCCATCAAGCTCTCTCAGGCTCCTCCTGGCCTGGCGCCCAAGGAGGGCTGTGGTGGGATTGTGGGGAGAGGATGAGCTGACGTGCAGGGAGGATGGGCCTGGGACTCCGCAGAGAGGATCAGGTTAGGACCCTGCTATGGGGAGATTATCCTGGATTATCGGGGCTAGAGCCCAGGAATGCAGGTGACTTCTAGAAGCTGAAAAAGGAAAGGAAGAGGATTCCTTCAGAGCCTCAATAAGGAACCAGCTCTGCCAACACTTTGGTACCAGCTCAGATAACTCGTTTTAAACTTCTGGCTTCCAGAACTGTAAAATAAATTGGTGGTGTTTTAAGCCCCTAAATTTGTGGTACTTTGTTACAGTGGCAATAGAAAACTAATATAAGAAAAATGTAAAGAAGATCTCGTGCAACCAACAAATGACCAGACAGCCCCTTCTCCCAGCTCATTTCTCTCCTAACAGCTCTAGTCTTGCTCCGTTTTTCCTGCCTCCCAGGTAAAAATCAAGGTACCCCTTTACCGAATGG
>NW_011923692.1:0-1151 GCF_000151845.1 Pteropus vampyrus
AGGCCGGTCCCCTGTCCCCACACAGAGGCCTGCGGCACCAACGACACGCTGGCCCAGACGGCAGCCCGGCGTCCCCGGCCTCAGAGCCAGAGGCGTGGTGTGGCCCGCGGTCCCCCACCTGACCGCGTAGCCTCCCAGCTCACCGCGGCTGCCTCCGCCACCTCTGCCACATCCTCTAGCGCATCTCGCTGAGCGTTTGGACTTAATTTAAAGGCTGTTTCCTCCCCCCGTACCCCACGACCCGGTGGATGTGGGGTTCCTGAGTCGTGGGTGTGCCGATCGATCGCTGTTTTATGCAGCTGAACAGCGATCGCCATCCGCCCGGCTGAGGCCCGGGGCGGGCGGGCTGTGAGCGGGCGTGAGCACAGGGCACGAGGCCGGCACGCGGGGCGCCTCGCGCGTCCACGGTAATCAGCACGCTGCTCGACATGTGTTTACGGTTCATTGTAAGTGTCATAAATACCGATCGTAGCCAAATAAAAAAAAAATGAGAACACGTGTAGCGGATACACTGTAAATAACTGTGATTCTGCCGTGCAAGGGTCAACGCAGATATGGGCCCCCGGGAGGGTTCCCCCAAACAGGGGTCGTGGCGGGGGGAGGCGAAGGCTCCGGCTGTCCGTGAACTCGGTTTACTCCTCACGCCGTGGGCGTCGCAGCCGGTATCCAGCAACGTTTAAGCAGCTGGCACCCCGAAACGCGCCCCAGGAAAACGCGCCCATGCTGCAAAGAATCTTGAAACAGGTGGAAACGAAGGTGCTTTGTTTCAAAGTGAAGTGACTGAAGGTCCACCGCCCTGGGGACTCTGGGACGCGTGGGGAGGGCGCCTGTGCCGTTAGCTCGGGGGGGACCACTCCTTCCAACACAGACATCTCAGAGAAACTTCTTTCAGCTCAATGAAAAAGGATGTCGCCCTGACAGGTAATGTGGGAGGTCACAGGGTCCCTGCCTGCCAAGTGTCCCCGCACAACCTGAGTGATGGCCGCAGACGTGATGCAGTGAGCGCACAGCCAGCTGGAACAGAGCGTTCCTCTGAGAACTGTCTGGAAACCCGATCCTCGCTTATCTCAAATATCTGCACCTGACTGTGAATTTCAGTCACAATTTGCAATTGGATTTTCAGTTGACTTGGGAAACATTGGACTCGTCTG
>NW_011923693.1:0-1150 GCF_000151845.1 Pteropus vampyrus
CCTCTATTTACCCTCTCTGAGACTCAGTCTCATTTTAAAATCAGGGTAAAAATAGCTCTATAAAGTGATATAATGATGTAGAGTTTAAAACACAGATCACACATAGTAAGCACTCCATAAATATCAAATACTAGAAATTCACCTATTATTGTTATTGTTTAAGTCCTGGGCAGCAAGAGAGAGTCATGCACTTTAAAATGTGCGGGGCTTTCAGAAAAGAACAGGCGAAAAAAGTAATAGGCAATAAAAGATCAAGGCAATAATAAAAGTAATCCTGGATGCTCGTACAACATTCCAAGGTTTATATATAACTTTCTCTTTCCTTACCTGAATTGATTCTCACAATAACCTTGTGAAGAAGCAGAAATTCTCCTTTTAACAGATAAGGAACTGAAGCTTAGAGATGATCGGTGATTTTCTGAAGGGCACAGAGCTGGGAAATGTCAGAGTCCATAGCATCTAAACCCTAATCCAGATGGTAGTACACTGTAGCCATTGAGTTTGAGGCTCTTGAGTCAGAATTGTGGGTTCAAATCCTTGAGATACTGATTACTACTGATAAACCTGGCAAACTAGTCTACATTTCTGAGTTGTAATTTCCTCACCAGTTAAACAGAAGTAACAACAGTGATTACGTTGTATAGTTTTCTAAAGACGAAGTGAAATAATGTATATAAAATTTGAGATGAATGGCTGACACATGATGAGTTTACTATTTCTGCATCCAGTTGGTAATATGGCTCCTTTAGAGGATAATACACATCCATGTCACAAGAAGAATAACCTAAGGTTAGTCATAGAAAATGTGGGAATCTTGGTGCATACATTTTGGTGGTTACTGTGGGGAAGAGGGACAAGGATCACTACTGCTTCTAAGGAAGAGCAACAAGCTGGCACAACGGGCTATGGCATGTAACTCTGTAACCATTTTGAGACATGTGAAGCTCCAATGAGAAGATGGTATAAGCAAGGCAGAGTCACTCTATCCCTTCAGTCCCAAATATCAGAAACAGTAAAAGCAACAGCAAAAAGATGATTTTCTCTGCGACATTTGACAATGATTAGAAACTGAATAAAGAGGTTCTAGAATGAATTTTATTTTAGCCAAGATTGCACACAAGTATTTTGGAATAATATACAGTATTGTAAA
>NW_011923694.1:0-1150 GCF_000151845.1 Pteropus vampyrus
GGACTGAGCCTTGTCCAATTTGGGGGCACCAATCACATAGGGAGAATCTGTTGACTAGCGCCCTCAGGCTTTACGCAAGGTGGCCACGTGGTGGTCAGGCCGCTCTTTCCCCCCGTGCACCTCTTCCTCCCTCCCCGTCCCTCTTTCTGATTCCTCTCCCTGTCCCTCCCGCCTGCTCCAAAAGCATGACCTTGCTTAGGTCTTATCCTGGGGAGTCAGGCAGTGGGTGGGCGGTGCTGGACCAGGAGGACCCCACGCACCTCCCCGACACACACACACACACACACACACACACACACACACACACACACACACACTAGCAGACAGGCCGGTCCTCAGGGGGCTGACCCTCGGAACTGCTGCTCCCAGCCTTCCTCCCACACTCATGGTCACTCATTTCCTGCTGCCCTGTCCATAGGGCTGAGACCAGGAAAAGGACATCCTGCGAACGTCTCAGACAGGCGAAGACCTCCTCCGGAAGGTCTTTGGGGCCGGGCTGAGGCTCCCTCCTCAAGACCGTACCCTGGAAGACCCATTCCAGCTCTGCGGCTGCCTGGGACGACCCTGACTGAGTCACTGCTCCTTTCTGGGCCTCAGGGTCTGATGAGGACAGGCACCCTGCCCAGCCTGCCTTCTGGGCTGAGACATGAGTTAGCAGGCAGCTGGAGGGGTTGTGGGGTGCCAGGAAGAGGACATCACCCCAAGGGGCCACCACAAGTGGCCTCAGAGCCGGCCTGCAGGAAGACCCTCCTGGAGGTTCAGGCCCTGAGTGGGGCTGGCTACAGGGAGGTGGCAGCAGGTTTAGAGATACTTTCTGAAGGTCTGTCTGGAGCCAGGAGCTCCAGCTGGCCAGCTGGGCCACCCACAGACTCCACCGCCCTCCCTGCTCCCCCATCTTCTGCTGATTGGCCCCTGACCCCCCAAGGACAATAGGGTTTCCTGGTGACCATTGGACTGTGGTTCACACAGATCTGGCTAGAATCCCAGCTCTGCCCAGTCATATCCTCTCCAAAGGAGACGGGCCTCCAGCTCTCATCTCACAGTGGGAGTGACACTTCCTCTCACAGGGCTGTTGGGCATGTTAATATATGAAGCGCGGCACCTGAGCCCAGGGGCACACTGCAAGGACAGGCTTCTTCCTTCCCTGCCT
>NW_011923695.1:0-1149 GCF_000151845.1 Pteropus vampyrus
TCACATTACTTAGGATCTATTGCTAGAACTGATTCATATATTCAGCAACTTTTTCCATTTGTAGCTCTCTCTCAGTGGATCCTTCACTATCATCAGGCTTCTGTTGGGGTCACTCTAGTTCATCAATCATATTTATATATTTCTGAAAGGAGTTCAGGACTTCTCTTCAGGCCTTGAGTAAATCAGTAGATATAAATGACTCAGTAGATACAAAGGGAGGAGGATTTGCCCCACCTTTCTCAGAAACACCTGAACCTTAGTTCATACCCAACCATGGCATTCTGTTACATTTATATCATTTAAAATCAGTTTTTAAAATAATTTTGTAAAGTACATTTTCCTTTTTTAAAATAGATTAAAATTTTAAATAATTTTATTGAATTGCAATTGGAATGCATATACATATGCAGACATATATATTACATATATATAAACCCACGCAGTGCATAAATTTATAAGTATACCACTTAATTTATATATCACAAAGTAAATGTATTCCTATAATCAGTCCTAATCAAGAAACAGCACACATTATCAGCATGAAAATGTATGTTTAAGTAAGGAGGATTTGGTGGGAGAAGAAAGGGAGAGCCTGAGATCACCCCAGAGACTGGCTCAGATGACTGAGTAGATTGTGGTGCCATTCACTGAAATAAAAAACACAAGAGGAAAAGCAAATCTGGAAGAGAAAATTATGAGTGTGATTTTGAACACAGTGAGTTGGAGAAGCCTGTGGGACACACAGGAGATTATTTCTAGTACCCAGTTGGAACTATGGGATCAGAATGCCAAGGAAACGTTGGAAGTCGACAGAGAGATTTGATGACCATATTATCTGAAACAAGAACTGGGAATCATAGTTTGCATTGGATCTTTGTGCTTTTCCAAGATTCAAGAGAGAAATTTTAATACCAAAGTATTGAAATTCTTGGGCTATTTCAATGTTTTGAATTATTTCCTTAACCTTTCTATCCTCATCTGTAAAGTTGAGATAATAGTGGTACCTACTTTATGGAGTTTTTGTGAGTAAATATTGGTATTTCATGAGTAAATCCATATACATACTTAGATGAGCCTGAGATATAGAAACACTCAGTAAGTGTTAGCTATTCCACTTATGGGGACATAAGACTAATATTTGAAATGAAA
>NW_011923696.1:0-1149 GCF_000151845.1 Pteropus vampyrus
AGAGTTTTCTATATAGAATCATGTCACTGCAATAAGTGGCAATTTTATTCTCATTCCATATTTGGCTGCCTTTTATTTTTTCTCTTTCTTGATGCTCTGGCTAGAACTTCCAATACTATGTTGAATAACAGTGGTGAGAGTGAGCATTCTTGTCTTGTTCCATAATTTTAGAGGAAAAGCTTTCAGTTTTTCACCATGGAGTATGATATCAGCTCAGTGTTTGTAACATATCAGTTTTATTATGTTGAAGTACTTTCCTTCTATAACCGTTTTATCGAGTGTTTTAATCATAAATGAATGTAGTGTCTTGTTAAATTCATTACGATCATACAATTTTTATCCTTTGTTTTGTTAATGTGGTATAGCACATTGATTGATTTGCATATGTTGAACCATTCTTGTGCCCTTGGAATAAACTCCACTTGATCATGATATACTATATTTTAAATATATATTGTTGTAATCGATCTGCCAGTATTTTGTTAAGGATTTTTGCATCTATATATCTCAGAGAAATAAGTCTGTAATTTTTTTGTGTGTATTTTCCTTGCCAGGTTTTGGTATCAGGGTAATGTTGGACTTATAAAGTGAATTAAGAAGTATTGTTTCTTCTTCAATTTTTTGGAAGAGTTTGAGAGGATAGATAGTAAATCTCCTTTGACTGATAGAATTTACTAGTGAAGCCATCTGGTCCTACATTTTTTTTTTTTTTGTGGAGGTTTTTGATGATTGTTTCAATTTCCTTACTGTTGATCAGTCTATATTTTCCTGTTCTTCATGATTCAGACTAGAAGGGTTGTATATTTCTAAAAACTTGTCCATTTCTTATGTTACTGAATTTGGTGGCATAGTGCCTTTCCTAATATTCTTGTATAGCTCTTTGTATTTCTGTGGTGTCCATGGAAACGTCTGTGCTTTCATTTCTGATTATGTTTATTTGAGTCTTTTCTCTTTTTTCCTTACTAAGTCCAGCCAGAGGTTTGTTCATTTTATTTATCTCTTCAAAGAATCAATTCTTGTTGCATTAATTTTTTCTATTGTTTTTCTTTTCTCTGTTTTATTTAATTCTGCTCTAATTTTGATTATTTCCTTCCTTCTGCTGACTTTGAGATTCATTTATTTTTCTTTTCTTCTAGTCTTAAGATGGTG
>NW_011923697.1:0-1149 GCF_000151845.1 Pteropus vampyrus
GTAATTTTCATGTTTGAAGAAGAAAAGTGAGTCTTTCGCATAGCAAAATGTTCTAGAGGTTCACTCATGATGCTGCCAGTGCCGGAAGTTTGTTCCCATTTATTGCTGAGAAGTTCCCAGTCGTATGGATGTACCGGTCTGTTTCCCTGTTCACCAGACTGTGGACGTGTCTAGATCTGGACCACTATGAGTAAAGCCACTGTGAACACTCACATACAGCTCTTTCTGTAGACGTAATGGTTTTTATTTCTTTTCAGTATGTACTTAGGAGTGGAATTGCTAGGTCATATGGTCACTGCATATTTAACTTTTTAAGAATTGCTAAAATGTTTTCCAAAGTGGCTGTAGCATTTTGTATTCACACCTGCAGTGTATGAAAGTTCTCATTGCTCCATATTCTTGCCAACAAAGGATAATCATCAGTCTTTTTTAATTTTGCCATTCTGGTGGGTTCGTAGGGTATCTTATTGTGGTTTTAATTGACATTTTCCTATTTGCCAGTAATGTTGACCATCTTTTCATGTGTTTATGTGCCATCTATATATCTTATTTAGTGAATTGCCTGTTAAAGTATTTGCTCATTTTTATTGGACTATCTTTTGTTTATTGATTTGTAAAAATTTTTTATTGTGGACACAAATCTTTTGTCATATATATATATGTGTTTTATATATATATATATATATATATATATATATATATATATATATATATATATATATATATATATATATATTGCAATATATATGTATATATTGCAAATATTTTCTCTAGTCTGTGGCTTGCCTTTTCATTTCCTTAATAATATCTTTGGAAGAGCAGAATTTTTCATTTTGATGAAGTCAGATTTGTTGATATTTTTTTTTCTTTATAGTTTGAACTTTTTGTATCCTATGTCGAAATCTTTCCTAACCCAAGTAAGATTTTCTCTTATATATTCTTATAAAAGTTCCATAGATATAGTTCTTAACATTTACGTCTGTGGTCCAATTCATTAATTTTCGTATATGGTGAGATATAAAGATCATTGTTTATTTTGATTGCATATATATATAAAGTTGTTACAGCACCATTTGTTGAAAAAGATATCCTTTCTCTGTTAAACTGCCTGATATCATTGTCAGAAATGAGTAGGCTTATATGTGCGGG
>NW_011923698.1:0-1149 GCF_000151845.1 Pteropus vampyrus
CATTACTCCCACTTTTCTCTGATGCTATTTGCTTGAAATCTCATTTTCCACCCTTTCACTTTGAGTCTATATTTGTCTTTAGAGTTGAGATGTGTCTCCTGGAGGCAGCATATGGTTGAGTTTTGTATTTTGATCCATTCTGCAACTCTATGCCTTTTTATTGGTGAGTTCTGTCCATTTATATTTAGGGTGATTATTGAAATATGAGGTCTTATAGCCATTTTATCTTTTGCTTTCTGGTAGCTCAGTGTTTCCATTACTTCCTTGTCCTTGTATTTCTGTGTTCTTTATTTTGGTTGGCTTTTGTGGGTTTCCCTTTGGTTCTTCTTGTTTTATGTTATATATTTCAGTTCTGAATCTTTGACGTGTGGTTACCATTACAAAAATATGTAAAAGATAGTTTTATTTATATATATATATATATATATATATATATATATATATATGTATATATGTATATATGTATATATACATGTATATATGTATATATGTATATATGTATATATGTATATATGTATATATGTACATATATACATATATACATAGATATATATATGTATGTATATATGTATATATACATACATATATATATCTATGTATATATATATAGAGAGAGAGAGAGACACACACACACACACACACACACGCAGAGAGAGAGAGAGAGAGAAAGAGAGAGAGAGTCATCCATTTTCTTCTGCATATGTCTTTTCACCATTCCCCTTTGTGAATTTGGATCTTTGAATCCTCCCCTTTTCAGTCTTTGTTGTCTCGATTTGTCCCTATGTATGCTGAACATTCATTACTATATTGCTATACCAATTCCCTTGTTATTATTTAAGCTTATAATGCCCTATTCTTAGTAAGGATTACACTCCTCTGTTTCTATTTGCCTGATAGTCAGTTTACTCTTGATTATGTTTTTTGTTTTGTTTTGTATTTTGTTTTAATGAGCTGACCCCTTTCAATATTTCCTGTAGTGCACGCCTCGTAGTGGAGAATTCCCTCAATTTTTGTTATGTCTAGAAAGGTCTTTATTTTTCCTTTATACCTATATGAGAGCTTAGTTGGATACATTATTCTACGGCTGGTAGTTCCTTTCACTTAATAGTTTAATATTTGATTCCATTTCTTTCTGGCTTGTAAGTTTGC
>NW_011923699.1:0-1149 GCF_000151845.1 Pteropus vampyrus
AAGGAAACAGCAGGCTTAAATGACACACTAGACCAGAAGTATTTAATTGATATCTTTAGAATGTTTTACCTCAAAGCAGCAGAATAACAGTCTTCTCAAGTGCCCATGGAACATTTTCCAGGATAAACCACATGTTAAGACATGAAGTAAGTCTCAATAAATTTAAGAAGAATGAAATCATATCAAGCATCTTCTCTGACCACAATGATATAAAACTAGAAATCAATTACAAGAAAAAAAAATGGAAAATATACAACCATGTGGAGGCTAAATAACATGCTAATAAACAATGAATGAGTTAACAATGAGATCAAAGAAGAATCAAAAGATATCTAGAGACAAATGAAAATGAAAACACGACTCATAATCTATGGGACACAGCGAAAGCAGTCCTGAAAGGAAATTCGTAATAATACAGGCCTACCACAAGAAATAAGAAAAAGCTCAAATTATCAATCTAACCTTACACATAAAATAACTAGAAAAAGAACAACACACAAAGCCCAAAGTGAGGAGAAGGAAGGAAATAATAAGGATCAGAGCAGAATTAAACAAAATAGAGTCTAGAAAAACAATACAAAAGGTTGATGAAACCAAGAGATTGCTCTTTGAAATGATAAACAAAATTGGTAAAACCTATACCAGGTTCATCAAGAAAAAAAGAGAGAGGACCTAAATAAATTAAATTAGAAATGAGAGAGGAGAAATGACAACTAATATCACAGAAATACAAAGGATTGCAAGAAAATACTATGAGCAATTACATGCTGACAAATTGGACAACCTGGAAAACATAGATACATTCCTAAAAAACAATACAATCTTCCAAGATAGAATCAAGGAAAAAAAAAAAAAACAGAAAAGCTGAACTGATAGACTACTACTAATGAAATGGAATCAGTAATCAAAACCTCCCAGCAAACAAAAGTCCTGGATCAGATGCATGCACAGGTGAATTTTATTAAATATTCAGAGAAGAATTAACACCTATTCTTCTCAAACTCTTCCAAAAAATTTAAGAGCACGCAAGGCTCCCAAGTTCACTCTACAAGGCCACCATTACCCTGATTCCAAAACCAGACAAAAACATTACAAAAAAAGAAAATTACAGGCCGATATCATTGACGAATATAAATTGCAAAATGCTCC
>NW_011923700.1:0-1148 GCF_000151845.1 Pteropus vampyrus
TCCCCCAGGTTAAATGCACACCCAGGTTTGGTGCCAGCAACTGAGCCTGTGCCATTCGCAAAATCTCAGATCACATCGAGGCCAGCTGCCAACCGTCTATGGCCCACAGACCCCCAGGATTTGTTCAGGAAACACTGCAGTTCAGATGGGGGCTAGTCATTCACCACCCAAAATGTCCCCAGAGGTGCACAAGCCAAGGCCTGCCGATTGCTACCCAAAGAGTCTCCTGCCAAGAATTCTGAGTGAGGTAGGATCCCAGGGGCTCTCTGAGGTGGAGCAAGTGAATTTCACCAGGCCAGTGTAGACTCAGATTTGGCCATGTTGAGGGAGGACTCAACACAGGCAAGGTGGCACCTGCCTGCAGGCTGCTCAATGTAGGGGTAATGGTGGCTGTCCCTCCAGTCCTCACCCTGAAGCCACACAACTCAGTCCTTTCCTGTATGTCTCTGGTGCCTCCTGAGCTGTTGTCCCTCTGCCAGAACCCAAGGCAAATGCCTGTGAGCATGTGAGTCTAGGCATGGGCCCTTTAAGGGGACATTTGGGTTTCCAACAGCCTTCCAACTCACCTGGATGGTCAGAATCTCCACTGATTTTTACAGCAGATTTTGTGGGACTCCTCTTCCTGGCGCAGGAACCTTGGACTGGAAAGCCCCAGCGTGGGGCTGGGGACCCTTACTCCTCCAGGGGAACCTCTGTGGCCAAGACATCCAATGCTCAAATGCCACTCACAGGTACAAGGCCAATGCTCAAATGCCACTCACAGGTACAGGGCCAGTCCGTTTCGCAACTTTACCCCTCCTACCAGTAACGATGTGGCCTCTTCTTTATATCCTTAGTTATAGCTGTTACATTCAACTAGTCTTTAGGTGGTTCTCCAGGTTGATTGTTATATAATTTAGTTGTAATCTTAATGAGGTCATGGGAGGAGACAAGCACAGCATTTACCTACTCCTCCATCTTGACTATACCTGATTTTTTTTTTTAATGATTTATCTATAGCAGTACCCTCCATTCTGGGAATCAACAGTCAGAAAACACCAATATAGACTGACAGCTCCATCACTTAACTGGGATTCATAAAGTAAATAATACACTAGAAACAGCGACTTTTGTTTTAGGTTGAGGCTTGTATATGTGAGGAACCGTGT
>NW_011923701.1:0-1147 GCF_000151845.1 Pteropus vampyrus
TATTTAACATATAATATATATTTAATACTTTTTAAAGTATCCCTGAGAACACTTCTTATTCAGTTAATTTTTATAAATATTTTGTATCTTATAAGTTTTCTTAACTTGCACTGCATGTGATTACTACACAAAATAATTTTCAAAAATAAAATACTTCTTCAAAGATAGAGTACTATTAAAGCTTTATATCAAATATTTAATACAAATATTTGAGACCTACTTAATTAAGATGAATTTCTATGCAAATTCTCACAAGACTAGACTCTTTTTGCAGCTGTAAAAAAGAATACGTAAAGAAGTGACAAGACAGACAGCCTGTCACAGCAGCAGCTGCTCCGATCTGTACAAGAGACGTGGAAGAGAATGAACAGCCTGTCTGTTTTCTTGCTGCTCTGAGTGGAATGAGCTGCTAAGGGGATCATGGCCTTAGGCTTGTCTGTACGCATGCCACTTAATTGGAAAGTGAAATATGTGAATTTTACTAACTTGACAAAGAATTCCAAATCGTAGTCTTATTGTTGAACACATATCCATTTGCTCCATAATTTATCTTTAAAGATTATTTGGTTTAATTGATTTTATCTATAAAAATCTCTTGATATAATTTGAATATTAAGTGAAAAAACATATTAAATAGGTCAATTCATAACAAAATCTTACATATTCACTCTTTCCAGAGCTTTCTATTTTCTTCATAACTTCTAAAAATATTAAGCATAAATTATGTTTGTTAAACATGACCAAATTGTGTTAAAAATTATTTGGTTGTATACATGCATTGATTCAAAGTAAAATGAATTAGTATCATCATAAATGTAATACTCGGAGCAAGGATGTCCAGGAATTATGCAATGGAGTTAATAATTATTAACTCCATTGCATCATTTAGGACACCCTCAGGTAATGTGGAGATGTTTTATGGCATATATATTTTTAATTTTATGTTTTCTACTTTTTTGGTCATAGCCAGTTGTTTAAATCACTAGAGGTAATAGACTTTTTATCAATATTCATATAAGAAGCATTTTATTTCTTCTGTTATACTTCCTCCATTTAAATATAATAATTTTGCTTGCTTGCTTGGTTTAGACTGCAAAAATATTTGAGCACTGGGCTGTACCAGTTTTTCATAGATTACTTATATACT
>NW_011923702.1:0-1147 GCF_000151845.1 Pteropus vampyrus
TAAGACATGTATGACATGTATGAATATTTAGGGTAAATGGGGCAAATTCCCAATTATGGATAAGAGCTGAGTTGGACATCAAGAAAACTGACATTAACTCCTTCTTTCTCTCCGATATGGTCACCATTGTTCCTGCTCTAACCACCTATCTCATGGTCTCAGTAAGACCAGGTGAGTCTGAATCGGTACCCAAAAGTGGGGGGGGGGGGGAGCGGGGCGGTGCTAGTTGGGAGAGGACACAGACTCTGGTGGAGAAAAGGGAGATCTTCTGCCAGAGGAGGCAATTTAAGCCTATCCTTCAGGAATAGGTGTAAAGGGTCAAATCCCCATTTAGCTGCATGCTTGCAGAGGTGGAGGTGAAAGCAAGAGCTATGCCCAGATGAGATATTCACTTCCAGTGACATGGGAAAGCATGTGGAGAGTCAGGAAATGGGATATACTTAATATAAAGAAGGAATAATACTGTGATGGATGGAGGAATCCTCGGGTCTTTCTCGCTTTTATACCTAAGGTAGGAGAGCTACCTTATCGTCCTTAACCAACCGTATATCTGAGTCACTGACCCAGGTGATAGTCTAAAATCATGGCCCGATATCACACACATAGTCAAACTTAGCCTCAAGGAATTCTCCCAGGGATAAAGTGCCAGGTGGGTTTACACAGGTTGATGAGCGTTAGTAGTCTGACTCATGAGAGAAAGAACCCCCTCTTGGTGGTAGCAAAGAGAACCTGACTGTGGAATTTTCATGTGCAGAGATCTGCAACTACCCTCCCCTGTTCGGCACCTGTAAGTTAACCCTGGTCAGATACTACTACAACACCCTGACGTTTACGTGTGAGCCCTTCGTCTTCTCTGGCTGCTCAGGCAACAGAAACAACTTTAAACATAAATATATCTGTGAATATTTTTGTCTTCCTGAAAAGTAAGTCTCTTAGCTCCTCGCCCCGCGTCCAATGACACCAAATATCATAGTGTTTTTCACGAAAAAAGCAAGCGAGAGGCCAGGGGAGATCAAGCAAGGACATAAGAAATCGTACCTGAGTTAGACACATCAGTCAGAGGCACAATTTCATGTCTCAGTCATTTAGTCCACAAATTCTTTTGAATGGTGAAAACTAAAGCCCAGAGAGGCTAATTACTTGCTAA
>NW_011923703.1:0-1147 GCF_000151845.1 Pteropus vampyrus
GGAAGAGCAGATGGGCAAGGGAGGCCTCGGGCTCCAGGACAAACTGGCTGAGGCACGTGTTGGGACAGCCCTGTGTTTGAACACCATTCTGATGCACGGTTTTGGTGAGTCGTTGTCACCTGTGGCCACGGGTGACTGGGGCCCTGGCTTCTGCTCCGTGCTTCGTCGTCGACTCTCTGTGACCCGGTCAGCATCTGTCCGCCGGTGGCATCTTCACCTCCGCATTTGACAGGTTAGGAGCTGGGCCACGCCTTCTCCCCGCGGTCGAATCTGAGCCATCCATGAAGAGTCGACAGCCGTTTAGTGAATACTTAGTCTGCACCCAGCACGTCCGTGTCACCGGTCACAAAGGAGTGACCCAAAGGGACAAGCCCCTGCTCAGACAGGCGGACAGGACGGCGGGGAGAAACCAGCGAGCAGGCAACCACCACGCTGGTCCAGCAGGACGATGTCATTAACTAACTGGTGCCAAAAATCCAGCTCGAGTTGATCTGAGCAAAGAGGGGACCGACCGCCTTGTCTGACCCACACATCCGGGGACACAGGCCTCAGCAGCAGCCGCGCCCGCGACACCTGGCCTCGGACCCCGGCCTCCCGCGCCGGGAGAAAGCACGGTTCCGGCGTTTAAGCGGCAGTCTGTGCTGCTTTGCTCCGGTAACCGGACCGGACCGATGCAGCTCGTTAACACAGCCCGGGACGCTGAGCTGGGACGGGGGACAAGGGAGCACCCTTATCGTGACCTGAGGAGGGGTCGTCGGAACCGTGGCGGAGGGGCAGGATCCACGGCGGGAGACCGCAGAGGAGCGTGACCTGGGGCGTGCGTCTGGGACTGGGGTGGGGGACACGCGGGGACACGGCGGGGGGCTGAGGCTGTCGCCGCACGGGAAGCCGCGGTGCATCGGAGCGGCCGGGGAGTAAAGAGGTCCTGCACCCCCCTGACCTTGAGTCAGCACGTTCGGGGTGGACACATGTCCCGCTTTGCCCCAAGGCCAGGCGTAGCAGGGGGGTTACCGACAACAGCCAACACCGTGGGGCCAGGGAGGGCCGTGGGACCCAGGCGCGGTTGGCCCGCCAGCCAGGTGTGACCACACAGGTCCTCTGCCGTGTCCCCAGGACTCGGAGTGATGCGTCGGGTCGGGGGGGAGCT
>NW_011923704.1:0-1147 GCF_000151845.1 Pteropus vampyrus
TCAGCCCTACGTCCCACTGCACGCGGGCTCCGTCCAGCCTCCCTGCGCTTCGGGAAACCAGTAACCATCAACAAAGATGAACGAGTCACATAAAGTTCTGGAACGCCATTTTCTCTTGCAAAAAACATAAGCTCGGACCACACTGGGCCCACCCTCCATTGTGTCCACCGCTGGCTGGCGCTGAGGTGCAGGGCTCATCCAGACGGGACGAGCGCCCCGTTTCCCAGTCCCCGCCAGTCCCGATGGTGCTCCTGGTGCTGGCTGCCGTTCACGTCCAGCCTGCACGCCCGCTGCCCCGATGCCTGTCCTCCCCTGTGCAGCCCCAGGCGTGGAGGAAGGTTGGGGGTCCTCTGGGAAGCTGGACAACGGGGACCTCCTGGCTCCAGGTGGGGTGTCACCCTCTGAGCACCTGCTGTACCAGTGAAAGAGACCATGGGCTCTGGGGACATCTCTTAGGCCCCAGGGTACAGAACACTGAACTAAAGTGAAATTTCAACTTCAGACTGTTTTTAGCTCCAGCACCTCAAATCACGGCTTTCTTCTAAAATACAGTTGGTGGCAGTCAACTAACGGATGAGTCACACTTAGAGGGTGTGACAGCAAGCCTGGCCCAGTGCATGTGCCAGAGCCACCTGACTGGAGCTCTGGGGGGCTGGGAGGGGGGCTGGGCCAGAAGCAGAGCCACACCCAGGCCGTCCCCCTTCCAGATGGACACAGTGGCCCAGGCACCTCTCCTCAAGTGACGCCACGTTAAACCCACGTTCTGGAATGAGCTGAACAACAGATGTGTGCTAACTGACCAGCGGTGTCAGCCCTACGATCACCTCTATGTCACAGACAGAAAAAGGCCACCAATAGTATCCCTTGCCCAGGATCACTAAGTGGGGAGGGAGAGTAAGCGCAAGGCCGTTTCAGGGTCACTGGCCACCTAGCCCAATGTCTTGCTGTATGACCCTGGTGGGGGGGGCGACGCACCCCTCTGTGCCCAGCTCGCTCGTCTACACGTGGGCACGATGCCCCAGCCCAGGTGGGTTAGGAGCGTGCCGCAGACAGCACACGCGCACGAGCGCTCAGCGTGCTTCGGGCCCGGCTGCGCCGCGCCCTCGGACCTGCCCCCTCACCTGGCTTCGCGGGCTGGCGGCCGCCT
>NW_011923705.1:0-1147 GCF_000151845.1 Pteropus vampyrus
CACTCTCTCTGCATCAACCACGACGAACGCGAAGAGAAGAGCCCGAGATGATGAAAGAGTCTCTGGGATGCTCGTTTTCTGGGGACGATGCTCTTCGGCACGCACACCTCCAGAGGGCCGAGCTCCGGGGCGCACGTGGCGTATGCGGCCCACTTCGAGGCGGGCGTTGGGGTGTGGCCCTCGTTGCGTCTCGGGCTGGGTTTTGAAATCAGGACTCCGCTCTCTTCCTTTCTCCAGTGTTCCAGCCTGCGTGCGGGGTCCCGGGGAGCCCCTCCTGGAGCGATCCCTCTGCTGGGGGGGTCCTTCTCTTCCTTCTCCGCCCTCCCCCCATCTGCTTGGCCATCTCTGTCCTCAAGATGCGCTCATCCGTTCACCCCTCCATGCGCCTCTTAAAAACATATATGCGGATGTGTCGCTTCTACCAGCGTTGTTCAGAGGCAACAGCCTTACATAACAGAAGATTTCAGTTCACAGAAGCCCAGAGACCCTGAACCACGAGGCCTCGGAAAGACCGGAACTGGGGTAGCTCTGGGCTCCTCGATACAGGAAGTAAAGAGAGGTCAGAACAACAGAGGGTCGGCTCTCAGCTCCCCTCGTGTCACTACCAAGCCCGAAATCCTCAGGAAGGCTTCCGACTGGCCCAGCTTTGGTCATGTGCCCAGTTCACGGCCACCCTGGGTCGGTGCCACGATTGCCTGTCCACCGAGACTGCATGCAATGGGGAAGGGCCGGGTCCCACAGGCAAATTGGTTGCGAGTGGTCTAGCAGGCCAGACACCGCCATCTCCTACGGACGCTTTATCCCAGACAGGGCCTTCATGAGTTCTAGGGACCCTGAGGTGAATCCCGCAGTTCCTGCTAGAAGCACTCGCAGCGCAGTGGGGAAGGCTGGCTAAATAGAAAATGCCTGAAAAAGGGTGCAGAGCACAGAGGTGGCCCTGGCAGCACAGGGGAGGGACCCTGAGATGTAGGGGAGCGTCAGAGAAGCCTCCCGGAGAGAATGCGGCTGTGCTGGGTAGTCACAGACTTGTAGAAGGAGGTTGGATGCTAAATGTGGAAGAAGGTGTCTGGGCAGAGGGTACTCAGGGCGTGAGCAAGGCAGGGCAGTGGGAAATAGACACGTGGTTCAAAAGAAAACATGTTCCTGA
>NW_011923706.1:0-1147 GCF_000151845.1 Pteropus vampyrus
TATGCCAATGGAGGCAAATGAAAGTGAAGATAATCAAGACGTAATTTTTGTTTTCGATCTAAGTATAACATATACGATTCTGGGCAGCATTATATGTATGTGTATATATATATATATATATATATATATATATATATATATATATATATATATATATATATATATATACACACACACACACACACACATATACATACATACATAACTTTTCAGCAGGCTCACCTAGCTGGTAATGTCTAATCTAGGTGACATGCCTCTTCCCAACTTTTGAATACCTTTTGTTTCTAGGATGACCTTTTAGAGTAGTGCTGGCCTTACATAAGAGTCTTTTAGGTAACCCAGATATTGTTCAATTCATAGGAAGACACAGTACTAAATGTTGTAAGATACTAAAGAGTGAAAGTCCTTAAATAGGTGGGAGATGAGCCCTCCTTCCTCCTGGAAAGAGGTGTGTCCAGGCATATGTGATCAAGTAGTATTCGACAGGATATTTATGTCCAGGTTAACCATCCTGCTGATGACTCTAACAGGTATAGCAATACTTTGTCTAGACCCCTTCCTTGTTCTAGACTTTGGCTGCATATTGGAATCTCATCCTCAGAAATTCTGATTTAATAGTTTTTTTGGGGGGAGGGGGAGCACTGGAACTTCGAAAAACTGCTCACATGATTCTAATTTGCAGCCAAAGTTGAGAATCACTGTTCTAAACTTTATAAACTTTACGGCTGTAGATAAATGAAGAAACTCTCATGCTGTCATCCTCTGCTAAAATTCACTATTGACTGACTATATGATTAATGTTCTAACTCATAATTCTTTCTTAACTTTGCTCCAATACCTTTAGTAATTCCCAGATGAATTCTGATTTTCCATTCTCAAGTGTTAGTTCTAAAGCATTAGTATAGCTATTTGTCTTTGGGGCAGGTTTTATTCACGATGACAGAGCATATTTATGCTATGATCCAGGGCTCAGTTATCACAAAAGATTTGCCCATTGGTCAATAATTCATGATGAATTACTTGAGGGCATGGATCTAACATTGCTCTCTAGGTGGTTGGGGCCAAGAGCATTATGCACTAGCGGGTTTGAGAAAAGGGTTCAGACGCATTGGCCTCCATGGTTAAAATTAATTCTACATAAAATGGT
>NW_011923707.1:0-1147 GCF_000151845.1 Pteropus vampyrus
TGACACCGCGTTACCAGCATCCCGGAAGGAGAGGAGATTAGAGCAGCAAAGAACACTTGAAGAAATGATGGCCGGAATGTCCCAGAATTGGTGAAACACCAATTTACGATTCAAGAAGCTCAAGCTCCCCAAACAGGATGAAGGCAGAGGAAATCGTGCCTAGACACATCATAATTAAGCTGCTAAGAATCAAAGGCAAAGCAAGAAGTCGTGAAAGCAGCCAGACGGAAATGAAACGCTCTGTACAGGGGAGCGATTTGAGTGACGGCAATTTCTAATCGGAAGCCAGAGACTAGAAAACAGCTTTTCTTGAGAAATGAGTTCGCTCCTTAGGCCCTCCGCTATGAGCAGCCCTCGGGCCGCGGGTTCTTCACTGGGGTTGGGCCATAGGCAGAGGCGGCAGTGACAGCAGCAGCCCAGTTGGGGGGGCACAGCCTGCTGGCAGGTGCAGCTGTCTGGTCCCCCACTGTGGGGGAGAGGTCCGGACCCAGCAGGGCCCTGCCCCCCACCAAGCCTGGTGGCCTTGGGGAAGCTGTGCTGTGGGCTGGTGGTCAGACACCGCGGGCAGGGTGCCGTGCCCAGCTCCCTGGCTGCCGGCCACCACCTGGCTTACGGTCTTCCTGCCAGGGCTGCAGACAGTCTGGACTGCCACCCACAGCGTCTGCAGGCAGCAGGTCAGGGCCCTGCCCCTGCCGCATGTCCAGGAGCACCTGCCCTCTTCAGCGAGAGCGCCAGGCGAGGCTGGCCGCAGGGCCTTCTCCCAGACAGCTCACACGCGCCCCACCTCCGGGCCACAGAGCTCCGTGCTGGGGGCACACAGGGATGTAGCGTGGCCCTTGCTGCCGCTTCTGGAACTCTGGGCTAGAGAAGCAGCCCCACTGGGTCCAGGGAATCCCGTCCAGCTGGGGGGCCGGGCTTTGGTCCAAAGCCTGCGCCACGAGGTGGCCAAGTGCATCTCCCAAGTTCACTTCCCTGACGGAGCCCTGAGGGGAAGGTGCTGGGTTCCAGAGCGATGCCATCGCGTGCGTGGAAAGATGCTCCGTCATGGGGGACCGGGGAAAGGCAAGCCAAAACCACGGTGACGACCCCACATGCAAGTGAGGCAACACGGCACTGGTCTTTCTCTGACTGACTCTACTCAGCACAC
>NW_011923709.1:0-1146 GCF_000151845.1 Pteropus vampyrus
GGAGGCTGATTCACAGCTGGCTGAATGTAAAAATGGATGAGCTAGAATCTCTGTGAGCGGTGGCTACAGGCAGGAATCCAGAAGCTTGGGTGTCTGGGAAGAAGCAGTCGGGGTAGATGTGGGTGTGTGTTTGATGGACTCGGCCTTCACCGAAGGTGGAGATAGACACCCGCGAGCTAGACCCATGTGGACCGCAGCGTGGAATGTCGCAGTACGATACAGACGTACATGATTCTGTTCAGACGGACAGGTGCAGACACGGCGCCGGGATGATGGAGGGACGTGGGGGTCAGTGCGTAGATACGCTGCAGAGCTGGACCGAAGCAGAGATGGGTTTTAAGAAGGATGGTCAGGAATTTCCTCATTAGGAAAAAAATAGGTAACAGTAATAAAGTCCCGTGTAAAGTTGAATGAAAAGATGGACAGACTCTTGGGAACATAGGCTAATTTGTTACTTACCAAATTAGAAAAGTTTAGTGATCAGATTCTCGAACTGTGGTGATACTAAGGAAAAACAGACAGAAGTCAACTGCGATGCATGAAAAATGCGTAAATATCTGGGGGACTTCTAGGAGCTTTACCTTGTATTTTACGTTTGTCACGCATATTTCACAGTTTCCCCATATTTCCCACAGTTTTAACCGAGATGGGACCGGTTTAGGAAGTCAGACCCCTAGAATCTTCACCGTCTGATGTTGTGTCAGCCCAGACTCATGCGTGGTCACCTTTTCTTTCTGTGGACTGTAATTTCGAAAATGCTGGTAAGAACCGGTAACATCGGTGTGCTGTTTTCTTCCTTATTTTTTTGACCAGTTTGATGGGGAATCCAATTTTCTAAGTAATATTTTAAAATCCAAAACCACGGGGTGGCTCCATAGTGTAGCGGTCAGCACGTCTGCTTTACACGTAGAAGGTCCTGGGTTCGCGCCCCAGGTGGAGCCACGGACCATACCCCGGGTGGACACTGCTAGCGTGTCGGGGGGGACGCCCCGCCTTCAGAGATCCAGTCCTTGAAGGGAGATGGCAGCATCCCTAGGTCAGGAGAGGGAGTGGGGGAGAGATTAAGGAGGGGGAAAAGTCCAAAACCACGTGAATTCCATAAAACGTAAGGTTTAAGATTGTGGGGTGATTGCCACTTAGATACAG
>NW_011923710.1:0-1146 GCF_000151845.1 Pteropus vampyrus
GGAGAAATGTCTACTCCACATGCCATGCCCCATTACCTAATTATATATTGGTCTTTATCCTGTTGGCCTTTTTTTTTTTATTTTCTGTAGCTGATGTAGTTGAGACTATTTTCTTTTTGAGATTTGAGAACATATCTTTAAAATCTCAACTTTTTCCCCTTATTGTTTGCTCTATATTTCATTGGTGTAAGGTCATGCCATGTTGTTCTAAAATATGCATTATATGTTTTTTTTTTCCCTCTCTGTTAAAGTTTCCTTTGACTCCATTACCATTAGATCCTTCAGGGATTCTTCATGGGCCATTTTCTCTAATTCCAGGCTCTTGGTTGTTTGTATGAGAGACCCTGTTGCCTTGATAGATTCTTCCAGAATCAGGCACTTCAGTACCAGCAGGTGTGCCAGACCTTAGATTCTGCTCTGTGTCTGTTCCCTTAGCGTCCACTTCACCCCGGGAGGTGTCGAATCTCTGTCTATTTCGGATATGAGAGAACTAGACCAGGCTATTCGATGCTGATGAATCCCAAGGTGAGAGTTGTTCAGATGAGGCTTCTCCTGACATCTCAGTGTTCGTGACATTTTGACATTCTCGTTCCAGGTCTTGGAGCTGACAAGGAAGTAAGTTTTGAGCAAGTCCAGTCTCCATTACCATGTTATCTGAATGATAGTTTTATTTTTTTACCCTTTACCTTACTTCAAAATAGGCTATATCTTAGTAAAATCATTCTTTTTAATTACGCGTGGATAAATTTATACTTGTTTTTGTCACACCTTGCTTTAAGGTTCCAAGCACTTCCTTCCATCGAGCATACTGCATTTGATTTGCTTGTTCATTTTCATTATCCACAAGAATGTACGCTCTAGGAGTTCTAGAAATTGAGCCTCCCCCTTCATCCCGTACACACTGGTGAAGTGGTGTCTTGTTGAAACATAATATATGCGATTTTTTCAGGACATAGTGGTCTTTATTGATGTGGCAGTGAACTTTACCCAGAAAGAGTGGGCTTTGCTAGATTATTCTCAGAGGAGGCTCTACCAAGATGTGATGCTGGAGACCTGCTGGAGCCTGATCTCCGTGGGTAAGAACGGCTTCTTCTCAACAATTGATAGTTCTAATTGGGGCAAAGAAATTGAAATATGTTGGAAAAA
>NW_011923711.1:0-1146 GCF_000151845.1 Pteropus vampyrus
GCACACGTACACATGGGCACGACAGAAGTGTAGTCACAAGGCCTGCATAGAACAGCACACCGCAAAGCCACACACATGGAAACAGCACCCCAAAGTTACAGACAGCAATACAAAATCTACATACAACACGACAAAATCTCACACGTAGAAGCATATCGAGTCTGCATACAGCAGCCGCAAACACGGCCGACACACAAACAACAAGAACTAAGCAAATATAAAAAGTCAATTGGTTTTAGAAAGATCGTTCTAGAAAAGAAGAAACTTTAGCGTTTACTATCAAGCAGTTTATTGAGCCCTCAACATTTTCACAGTCATAAGATAATAAATGCTGATTTAACCAAAACGGTATTGAGGAATAAGGGAGAAAGCTGTGTGAGAGAGCTGACCGTTCATTACTGAATATACAACACCCAAGGCCGAGAATCAGGATCCCGGGGGGAGCCTGGTGTTCCGAGACGTGGAAGGGAACCAGATGAGGGTGAGGAGGAGACACTGGGTCTCTCACACGTCACCAGACGGCACTTTCCCAAACTGGACATCCACTTAACGTGTGTTGTATTGTGACCCTGTGAGCGAGTGACGTCCAGGTCCCATGGACTCCTGCCTGTGGCCTCTCCGCGGAGCCACTGCATCTCATACGTGGTCTTCCTGTTTTCCTGCTGCCTTATGTTCCCAGCATCCACTTAATACACAGTCTTAGCCATTGATCCCAAAGGAAGGGCGACTCATCTCATGTCCACAGAAAAACCTGTACGCAGCTGTTCAGAGCGGCTCTATTTGCAGTAGGAAAAACGCGGAGAAAGCCGTGTCTTCAGGGGGTGAATGGCTCAGCCAACTATAATACACTTGTGCTGTGGAGTATTATACAGCGTTGAAGAGGAGTGAACCATGATGCGTGCAGCAACCTGAACGGATCTCACGCACGTTCTGCCGAGTGGGAAAAAAGCCCGTCTCCAGAGGTCACATTCTGTGTGTTTCCATTTACGTGCCATTCTTGAAATGACGGCATTATAGAGACGGTGGGGTGTATGGGGGAGCGACTAAAGGGAACACATGAGCATGCTCTCCTCAAGGATGGAACCAGCCCTGAATCTTGGTCGCAGTGGTACTTGCATGACTCCACACCTGTGATACGATGACATA
>NW_011923712.1:0-1146 GCF_000151845.1 Pteropus vampyrus
TGATATTACCTTGTTGAAGGAAAAATTTTAAAATATTAATACTTAACATTATTTATAAGGACAACTTTTAATTAATGAATAATGCTGTTTATTATTTGCTAAACTATTTTGTGAAAACAGATCCGGCTAATTATGAATGATAACACTATTAACTGAAATTCAAATTTAATAAAGTGATAGGATGTCTAAGCAAATTATTTAAAACTGTACCTCTGCATGTTTTGGGAGGGTTATTTTGAGTTGTCTAACTTATTTCAATAGAAGTTCTTAAAAATCTCCAAATGGGGTGAAATATTTAAAAAGACATTGTTAACAGTGTTAACTGTTCTAATCTTATTCGAATATCAATAAGCGATACAAAGTTTCAAAGAACAGCATAAAAATGATGGATTCACTAAAATCATCTCCATTTCCTAGTTTAATGATGGAGAATAAAGTACTGCAGTTTATTATTCAACATAAAATAATGTAGCCAACAGTAACGCGCAGTTTAATATTTATTATATGCATTTAGTATACACATTTTTTAACAGCTGTGTGTTTGCTATATGGTACAGTCTTAAAAATTTGTTGATTCATAGTCTGTAAAACAAAAACCTTACCAAACTCATCAAAACTCACAAACTGATTCAGAAAAGTTTTTTGGAAGATGAGACAAAATACTTTATTGTCTTAATCATGTTCCAGATCAGAGACTAGAGACATGACACCTAAATGCAATGCATGATCCTGGATTTCATCCCAGATAGATAAAAATAGACACAAAGGACATTACTGTGAAATCGATGAAATTTTAATATGGACTATTTATAAAAAGTATCTATCGATATTAAATTTCTCAACTTTAATAATCATAATGTGGTTTTGTATGAGAATGCTCTTTTCTTAAGACATACAAACTGAAGTGTTTATGGGTAAAGGGATACAATATCTAACTTTACTCTCAAATGGTTTAGAAAAGATACTATACATATAAATTTATAAATATACATTTAAATTCATAAATCTATCAAGAGCATATGAATGATAAAATGAATGCTGTAGAATGTAAGTAATGAATCTGAGTAAAGAATATATGGGATTTCCTTTTTATTTGATAAATTTTACACGGTATTGTTTTATAAATTTAAGTATACAGGTTACTTC
>NW_011923713.1:0-1145 GCF_000151845.1 Pteropus vampyrus
GGCGCTTGCTTCCATCCTGTGGGGAGCAGGTGGGCCCTCAGATCTCCGGGTGCCGCTGCCGCCTCCCAGGTGAGGCCCGGGTGCACAGACCACGTCCCGCCGGTCAGCTGAGACTGGACCGAGGGCCACAGCGCCCGCCAGCGGTCCCGCAGCCCCGTCCTGCTGCCCGAATCCCACGCACCCAAGCTCGGGCATGGTGGGAGACGCCAGCACGGTACCTGGCCCTGCCGGCCCCCCCAGTAGCTGGAGGAGGCGTCCTGGGCCCACGCTCTGTCCCCTCAAGGGCGTGTTTCAGGGATGGAGCAATATCCTGGGCCAAAACAAAGATGTCCTATCGCCGGGGCCTTGCTCTTTGTCCCCACTGTCCCAGAACACTCGGTGACTGGCGATGACCGTTCCTCCGGGGCCCCTCAGGCTCCATGCCTTTGGGACCTCTCGGCTGGGAAACAGTTTCAGGCATTGAATTTCAAGAGTGTCTGGGCTCTGTGATCACGGGGCGAGTGAGGGGACTGTGTCCACGAGCTGTTGGAGGGGGGTGAGTGGCAGGGGCACAGCATGTGGGCATCTGGACCTACTCTGACGTGTGAAGGAGAAGCTTGAGGAAGCCCGTGGGTGCTGACGCCGCACTGGGTGCTGTGCCAAACACACAGATTTCCCAAGCAGCCCTGGAAGAGCCACAGCCCTGCCCTGCCCTGCCCTTGAGGGAGGGCGTGGGTGCACACGAGCGCCTGCACAGGTGTGTGCCGCACAGGTGTGTGTGCCCGCACAGGTGTGTGCCGCACAGGTGTGTGCCTGCGTGAGCGCCAAGGCCGTGCTCCGCAGGCAAAGAGACAGGAGGGGAAAGCTTCCGCCCCTCCGCCACCTGCTCTCCCTGGGAGGTGGGAGGGTGCCCCCGGGGCGGGGACCAGCGTGGGCCACAACGGCCTCCATTTCTTATGCTGAGGATCCGCCACCCGAAATGCAAAGTCATCCTCGCCCGTTTTCAGCACAGGGAAAATCGCACGGGCCCCCACGGAAAAGGCCCCTCTCTCTCCAAAGTTTTTAATCCGAAGATTTCTGTGTCTGGACATTGATGCGGATGCTTCGTGACACAGGACGTCCGAGAGAGACCTGGAGAGGGAGGCGCCTGCCTGCTGGTCTTCCCG
>NW_011923714.1:0-1144 GCF_000151845.1 Pteropus vampyrus
TATCTTTGCATTTATTCCACTGTCTTTTTTCCTCCCTGCCCACAATTAAATACAGCCCCTTTCCTGGCAAGGTGTCGTTCGTCCACATTCTCAATCTCAGTTTTCCTACCTCACGGGCCCCCATTGCAAGGTGGTGATACAGTACAAACTCCACGGTGGTTGCATGCTTCTTTGCCCTTATCCACTACAGCCAATAGGATCTTTACCTCCTTAATCTCTTTCACATTCCCCTTTGTTATGCCCCGCTGCTGCCGCCAAATGCCATGTCCTCATTTCTTCTCTGTCAGCTTCTCAAGCCTCTTTAGTCTGATTAACCTTTTCTGGAGTACAAACCTAATGAGTGGAGATCTAGTAACAAGTTTGTATCTTTTTTCCAGATTTGTCGTGATATACTTGACAGTACAATATTGTGAATGTTTCAGGTGTACAATGTGATGACTTGAGATACATAAATATTGTGAAATATTTACCATAATAAGGTTCGTTAACACATCCTTTACCTCACATGATCACCATTTTGTTCTTGGTGGTGGTGTTTATGGTGCTGTTATGACGCAAACATTATCTCTAGTCTCACAAATGGCCAAAAATGATAAGAGGTAGCCAAGGCTACCTGAGTGATGGCTATGAATGGTTCCGCCATTGACCCTTCTATTTCTCTAATTATGAGAGATTGTTTTTCTTTAAACTTTGAATCATGTCTTGCATTGATTATCTGAAAACATTGAAAGTCATTTTCTGTTGAGGCCTGGAGAATTTATAAATTTATATTTATTTTCTATCCTATAAAAGTGCCATAATTAAGAAAAGAAATATTTTTTTATGTGGAATGAATTGTGTCCCTGTATCAAATTGTTAGTGATGTCGTAACAAATATTCTTAGAAATTTCATGGTTATTCAAGTTCACATCTCTTATTTATAGGGCTAGGTGACAACTATTTTCCTTTTGAGAAATTATTTTTCCTTTTGTAATTAACCATTAGATAACATGTGATATAGAATTTAATGTTAAAAAAACTTTATTGTATTTTATGATAGAATACATATTTTCTTACCTTCATATTATCTTGATTAAAAAGGGAAATTAAGCAGAAAATTTAAATACTAAAGAGTGTTCTTAGTAAATGCAATTATTTTCTCAAC
>NW_011923715.1:0-1144 GCF_000151845.1 Pteropus vampyrus
GCAAAGACCTCCAGGGATCTGATCAGCGCTACAGGCCTCCTACGCGCTCACGACCCAGGGACATGAGTCGATGGCCAGGCGTCCCCAGCTCCTCCGATCGTCAAGCCCACGGTACCGTAAAGGGTCGAGCACGCGGGCGGGACGGAGGCCACAGTGCGTCCATGGGGCACCAAGGGAGGCGGGCAGCTCACCGCGCCGGGCGGGAGGAGGTTCGGGGGGGGGGTCGCGCGCGCCCACTCACCGTCCACGCGCAGCTCCACGCGCGCGCTGGGCGCGGAGCCCTCGAAGGGCGGCGCGGTGTCCGCGTAGACGCAGCTGTAGTTGGCCGAGTCCAGCAGCGAGACGTCGCGCAGCTCGAAGCGGGCCTCGGCGCCCGCGGGGCTCTGGAGGCTGTGCACCCGGCGCCTGCCCGCGTCCTCGCGCACCAGGGCGAAGCGCAGGCCGGCCCGGGGCGCGCGGCAACGCAGCTGCACGAGCGCGCCGGGCGCGGGGCGCAGGGTCGCAGGCTCCGCCGAGAGCTCGGGCGCCGGCAGCGTCTCTGCGGGCGGGCGGGGGGATGCGGGTGACCCGGGCGCCGGGCGAGGCTTGGGCCGCACGCGCGATCTTGGCCGGGGCCAAGCCTTCGGCCCGGAACAGTTCGCCCGGCCCGCTCTGGGACGCCCGCCGGGCCCACCCCCGGCCGAAAGCCGCGTCTCGTCCCGGGCCTTGGTTCTTCTCCACTGTTTCTTGTTAATTCCTTTGTCCGTAAGAACAGACGAGGGCGGGGGGCGTGTTTTCTCATCGACCGGAGTGCGGACCCCATTATTCTTGGTGGGCCTCAAGATTGCCGAACTCATTTTCCATTCTCTAACCGGGAAACTGAGGCCGGGCTGCATGCCCTGGGACTGAGACCTGATCCTGAACCCCGCATACCTGGAACGTTTCCCTGGTATCTCTGCTTCCCCAGGGGCGAGGCGCCAGGGCTCACCGTCGCTCAGCATATCCTCGGGCGGTGTCGCTGTCCACACACACATGGCCAGTCCGTGGCTGTCTTTTCCTAATCTGTTAGCGGGAGGGGGTAGGAGGGGCGCCGTACTCGGTAGGCCACCGCCTTCAGGTTGGAAAATGATGCGATCAGCGTCTGGAGCTTGGTCCTGGGGTACCA
>NW_011923716.1:0-1144 GCF_000151845.1 Pteropus vampyrus
TACTGATTTAAAGACTGATAAGAAGAAATAAGTGAGAGGAAAGAGACAAACGTCTTTATAGAAGAATTCAAAGAATTTATATAGCTATTTCTGCTCTAGAACATAGAGCTTATTCCACTCCTCTCCATGCCCTCTTGTTCTTGCTACACTTAGTGACTTGCTTCCAGAGAGTAGAATATGAAAAGAGGGAAAGTAACTTTACTTTGGAGAGACATGACAAACTTTACCTTGGCCAACTGCAAGGTTAACGTCATCAGTGATAAGTCATGTTGATGGTATGTACCCCTGATATGATATGAGGAGAATGGTATTTCATCTCTGTGGTCTTCTGAAAACTTGTATTCCAAGACTAACCATGAGAAAAGCATCAGACAAACTCACTTGAGAAACATTCTACAAAATACCTGACCTGAAAACTATAAAGGACTTATAAAACAAGGAAAGTCTGAAAAATGGTCACAGACCAGATGAGTCTAAGGAGACATGATGACTAAACAATCTGACATGATGGATGGGATCCTGTTACAAAAAGAAAAAAACATAGTGGAAAAGCTATTGAAATCTGAATAAAGCATGGAGTTTAGTTAATAGTAATATGTCAATGTTGATTTCTTAGTTGTGACAAATGTACGTATTGTAAGATTTTAACAATACAGGAAATTGGTGAAGGATATATAGGAAATCTCTAATAATATAACTTTTCTATAAATCTAAAACTACTATAAAACAAAAACAGTTTACTTATATGAATACTTTTTAAAACTAAATCTGTATGAAGTGACAGCTCCAATCTATCATTTTACCTCACAGTACAATGATCTAAGATGAGATAAAAATTTTATCATGTGCACGTAAATTCTAAAAACTTAATCCATGTTGTATCAAAAAAAAGCATTCAGTTGAAACGAGCAACAATTTTAGGTGCCATGAAGAAAATGAGGGGAAAAAATAGACTATGCATCCATTATATTATTTTTTAAATTAAAAAAAGAGAAAATTCCCAAATTATAAAATTTATCGCATGGAGTCATGAGTTTAGGGTCTTTCAGATACTCTGATCAGCAGATGTGAAAGATACAGAGGATAAAGTAATTCGTTACGAAGTAATATTTTAGAATTTCAAATCTGCTGTTAAACAGGTTGG
>NW_011923717.1:0-1143 GCF_000151845.1 Pteropus vampyrus
CAAAATCTGCCAAAGGTTATTAAATTTTTAAGTTTAATGTTCATTAAAAATATCCTTCCCATTGGAAATAAACTCAGGCTCATATATTATGATTCATATCACAAGGAATCCTGAATATGCATGATGATTTGGAGAAAGCACAACCTACTATAAATTAAATGTCACTCATAGCCTTAAATAATCTCAAAAACAAAAGTATCTTTCAAAAGTTTATTGTTTTATTTATCATAGCATTAAACTCTTTTTAATATGATATGATATAGAATGGGGGCTCAAAAATGTCTTTAAATGTCTTCAAAATGGCCTGAGTATAGTAAAACAGTCTTATTTCTGGCCATTATGGCTGGTGACTTCAGGCCAAGAACCCCAGGTTAAGGTAAAACATCTGTCCCTTCCTTTGACCCTATCATTTGGACTGCCAAGCACCCTCTTACTCAAATCCCGGTCACTTATCTTAATAAATTCTAGCGTAGTTGGAAAGCTCTGGTATAGTCTGTTCTTGCCAGCTCTCCTCCCCACTTCATTTCTTTTCTTTTCTCCAGTTCAGCTGCCGGGCAGAAAGGCATGGACGAATCATCTCGAGAAGTTGATGGAACTAGGATTCAATCCCAGTTCTATCAATTAGGAGCTATGTGACCTCTGGAAATTTATATACTACTTCTCTGAGCCTCAGGCTTTTCATTTGCAAAAAGAGGAGATAATAATACCTGTTTGCACAGTTGTTATGGTGCCTAAACGAGAGTTGGTGGGTAAAGCATCTGAGCCTTGGCTTGGCGCAGCAGCAGTATATGCTCAAGAACCTGTTTCTCTGTAAAATTCTGTATTCAACTTTTACTAACAACAACAAAAACCCCTAGTGGTTATTAGGCACCTTTTATATGTCAACCCCTGTTGTAAGTGTTGGTATTTGTCATCTTGTTTTTACATTTCACAACTGAGTTATGAATTATTCGCCCCACTTTGCTGATAAATATGATGAGGCTCTTGAGGTTAAGTGATCTGTACAACGTCGCACCGCATCATTGAGTGGAGCCAGATGCATCGTAAGAGTTTTGGAGTGGTCTCATCTAACAGACTGAGAAACAAAGTGAAGTACATGCTTAGAATACAATCAACTCATTCAGTGACTGAATATCTTGTTTT
>NW_011923718.1:0-1143 GCF_000151845.1 Pteropus vampyrus
TCCTTTAAGAAATGTACGGAACACACGAATCGGAAAGGAAAGCGATTTTCGAAAGACAGAGAAAGTGTGGGAAGCAGAGCGTTCGGCCCTTTCCCTGCGCCCCTGCCAGCAGCCTCGATGACAGCTCCTCTCCCCAGCCGCCTGGGCCAACGAGATGGAGCTTCCGGGGCGCGCGCCCCGCCTGGGCTGCATGGGGGTGGGAGGCGGTGGGTCACTGGGTTCAGCCCGTCGTCCTTCAGGAGGGGCCTACGGAGCCGTGTGAGGGCCAGGCCGCTGGCGCCGCGAGGGCGCTCCGGCTGCCAGGACCGAGCGTCCGGGGAGAACGGATGTTTCCTGCGAGTCGCTGCCTCCCACCCGCGCACGGCGTGCACGCTACCCGCATCCCGCCTGGCACGCACGCTATCCGCATCCTGCCTGGCACGCGTCCTGCAGCTTCCCAACCCCTTCTCCTTCGCCGGCGGCGAGGAAGTGGCCCCCGGCCGCCCCCGGAGCAGCGCAGGCAGCAGCTTCGGAGCCGGCCCCTCTCCTGGTCTCGGCGGACGCGCCTGCGCCTGCGCCTGCGCCTGGCCGCGGAGGCGGGGCGAGCCCTGCACCTGGCGGCGGGGGCGTAACCTGCGCCCCCGTCACGCAGCTGGGGCTGCTCCCCAGGCCTCCCCCCCCCACATACCCCACACGGCTTTGCAAGGGACTCCTACACCTTGAGACTTTCACCGAGCCCTTCTGGATGGTGTTGGCCCTAGTAGGGTTTTGATCATGTAAATTAGCACATATGCTAATTATCAGGCCAATGAACGCGGTGATGGGAGCCACGTCGGAGGCAGGCGACCTTGGTGGAGCTCGCGCTGCGTCTGTCCGGCACTGGCACCAGCAGCCCAACGCGCAGGGCTCTGCCAGGCAGCCCGGGCGCCAAGGAGCCAGGAGCCAGGGCCGCCGAGACAGACCTTGCGGCCGGCTCCTTCCCGTGTGGGGTGCTGCTTCCCGGGCCGGTGGAGACACGATGGCAGACGCCGCTCAAATCTGCATGGCGTGCGCCTCGAACCCACTCCCAAGCACGCGTGTCGCTCCAGGACACACGCGTGACCGCACGTGTGCCTGCGCACAGATGCACGCGAAATTTACCATCCCTGCTCTAGCGACAAATTA
>NW_011923719.1:0-1143 GCF_000151845.1 Pteropus vampyrus
TCCACAACAGGATTTCCTCAAAAAATTCATCCATAATACAGATATAAGTCATTAGGATGAACCATAAATAGGCATATATATGTATATGGGTAGATCTGGCAAAAAGCTCTATGGGTGATGTCCCATGAGAGCCGGAAATTGCAGACTTAGGAGATACAGATCACTTGCGGCAAATTCACGGCCCTCCCCGGCGCATCGGAGCACTGAGGGCGAAACTCGGTCATTTGCAGGTAATAAATACAGAAGTAAAAGAAGCACTCACTGACACTATGAGCCCATAGAGGGACAAACGACGTCTCATTCCTCTCTGTATCCTCGTGCAGAGCTCCAAACCACCCACAGACAGCGGACCCAGGGGGGCTTTGGCCCCTCCGTCCCTGGAGGCCGTCACCCGCTGGAAAGAGGTCAGTGGGGGACAGGGCAGACAGCTGTGGGTATGATTTCGACCTCCGTGCATTATGAGCTTTGCGATGACCTCTTCGAGCCTTTCATTTCTTCATTTTGAATGCGTCCACGGGGACCATTACGACCATCCCAGGCAGAAAGGTGAGGGAGAGGGAGGTGTCTGCTTCCGTCCTGAAGTCTGATTTCCAATGGGGAAAGCAGGAAGGAGCAGAGGCCTTAGGAAGGAGCCCCGGGGCCTCTGGGATGAAAAGAGATCATGCTGAATTGTGGCTCTGGAACGCCCGGTGTCCACCCTCCGGGGAGGTGGAGGTGCTGGGAGCGGCCTGTCTTCTCTGGTAGACCAGGGTCCACACAGGTTTCCTTCGAAAATCCACCATATACATATATATGCATATAGATGAACATATATATGCATATATATGTATATGGTAGATCTGGCAAAAAGCTCTCTGGTGACGTCCATTTTGAGCCGGAACTGCAGACTTTCGAGATACGGCTCACTTGCGGCAAATTCACGGCCCTCCCGGCGCCTCGGGGCTCTGAGGGCGGTGCTCGGTCGTCTGCGGGTACTGGGGTACAGAAGTTGCAGAAGCACTCACTGACACTTTGAGCCCCTAGAGGTACAAACGGCGTCTCATTCCTCTCTGTATCCTCGTGCAGAGCTCCAGGCCACCCACAGACAGCGGACCACAGGGAGGCTTTGGCCCCTCCGTCCCTGGAGGCCGTCACCCGCTGGAA
>NW_011923720.1:0-1143 GCF_000151845.1 Pteropus vampyrus
GGGGGAGGGACTGGCAAGTTATGCTGCTGGCCCCAAAGACCCCGGGTCTCTCAGCTGTGACTGACCCTTCGTGCGTGTAGCCTGGGACTCGGGCCAGGGACCTGCCGCTGCCAGGTGAGACCGTGCGCCCTGACCAGAGTCTCGAGGGGCCCTCCCGGCGCATGAGAGCGGTGCCAGCTCGCCGCCGGCATCCACCGTCTCCTCTGGCCGGAATGCTCTCCGGGCTCTTCCGTGCGGCCTCAGCTCTCCGTGGACCTCTCCTCCCCCTCCCGGAGAACGCCTGGCACTGACCCCGGTGACCACACGGACCCGCCCGCCGCGCCCACATCCCAGCGTGGTCCCGCTTTCTTTCCGGGGTCGCGTCGGCCTTTTCCCGGCTGCGCCTGACGCTCCATGAGGACAGGGCCAGGTCGTCCTGCCCGGTGTGTCCACCATGGGGAGGGGGCGGGGTTTCCGCGACTTCCTCTTGCTGGGGCGCAGCGGGCTTGGACAGAGAGCTGCGCGATTTGCCTCGGTGCCCCCCAGCGCCCCCAGCACCCCGCTCTGCCCGCGGTCGGCTGTTCGGCGAACGGGGGCGCGGTCCGGCAGCGCGGGACGGCTCCCCCGGGAAACGCAGACCACCCTTGCGGCGCACGCTGGCCCTGACCGCACGCCCGCAGGGGCTCGCGCGGCCACGCGGGCCTCCCGCCATCTCTGCGGGTCGTCGCCAGGTGCGCGCGGCCACCAGCCGCAGCTGAACCCGAGAGCCCCGAGCTAACGCGCGTCCTGATTGGGGCTTCGGTCTGATCAGAAACGCGAGGGGGACAGACCAAGCTCAGAATCGGGGTCCTGTGGGCTGTAACGCGCCTCTCTGTCCTTGGGATGGGGGAGGAGGGGGACCACCGAAGGCGGTGATCGGGTGACCGCTCCTGGGGGAGGCCCCTCCTCATCCGTCCTCACCCTCCTCTCCTTGCCCCCACGCCCCGCCCCCGCCGCTTCCTGCCGTCGCACCGTGCCGGGGCGGCCACCAGGTGGCAACGCAGGCCCACGCGTGGCCGGAGCGGCCCGGGCCTCGCCTCCAGAAGTGCGCCGGCGCCCCGCCCGGGGCGAGGACCGACACTCCGCGGGCGGCCGAGCGGACCCGAGCCGCCGGAGCAGCCCGCG
>NW_011923721.1:0-1143 GCF_000151845.1 Pteropus vampyrus
CCTTTCCCGCTGACTGGGGGGATAAAGGGGGGAGAACAAAGCGTATTGGTTACTCTATCAAGCAAATTACTTTTTGTCTGTCCGCCGTTGTTTCCTCTGAACAGCCTCATTGCTGTGTTTCTAAAAGGAGACAGGGAGACAGAGTCTCTGGAGAAGTGTCCTCAGAACCAGGCGCTGAGGGCAGCAGCTTTTACCTACCAGGCCGTGGGGGGCTAAGATTATTAATCCGAAGTCCTGTTCCGCACCCTAATTCTCTAAGGGAAAAGAGGGCGGCGCCAGAGGAGAGATTTACTACCATTCGTTACTCGGAAGGTGGGAGGTATACGGAGAAATGAGAGGGAAGATGATAAAATTTTCAAATCTCTTTACTATGGTGCTTCCAAAAGTCCTGACTGGCAGTGCCTGTAGGGGCGGGTTCCAAATAAATAGGTCGCTGGGGTACCTGGAAGCAGAAGCAGCAGAGAAAGTGGTGACAGTTATAACACAGAATGGAGGCTCCGATCCCCAGTGCAGTGATCCGCGACAGAGTTCCTTCTTGATAAGATGGGGGCATAAGGTATCTTCCTCACCTACAGAAGCAATTGTAAGCGATGATTAATTACCGAGTCCTGAACCATTTAAGGTTTGGAGGGGCTGGCAGGTTGGCAAACCGCTGGTGCATACTGACTCCGTAAAGGAACAGGGGAAAGACTAGTGTTCTAAACTGAACACTCAAGTTCATAGCCGATGCCAAACAGAATAAGAATCCTGCCAACCGGCCCAGCTGTCCCTTCCGCCCCCAGACCTCCCTTCACTGACTGTCAGGAGATGGGCGAGAACCTACCCGGGCGGACTTTGAAAGGAGGTGGCGGAGTGGGGCTCTTCCGAAGATGAGGGTGTAGGATTTTCTCAGCACCTGGTTTTGGAGCCTGGGTGGGGTGGGTGGAAGCAGAGGCCCGCAGGACGTTTGTATCACGGAGAGGGTGCGGGGCGCCCCAGCGGGCAGGTGGTGGCGGGTCAGCACGGGGGCGGGGAGTGAGGGGCCGGCGGCGGGAGTGTAAGCGCAGCACAGAGGCGGCCAGCGGGGCGGGACCCGCTAGGCCACGACGCGCCATATACCGGTTGCCATGGCAGCGCCCCTCGTCCCAGCCCCGCCCCCCTTGC
>NW_011923722.1:0-1142 GCF_000151845.1 Pteropus vampyrus
AAAATAATAATAAGCCAAGTAAATCTGGCCGATAAGGGGACTCAGAACACCTTGCAGACTATTTTTGATTCTTTTTTAAAAATTTTAAATAAATCCATGATAAAAGTGAGAAATTATTACAGAACTTTCAAGAATGGCATGAGGTCCTTTGCAGACTTTGAAGAAATCTCATGTGTCAAGAAGGCCACAGGGAAAGAATCTGTAAAGAGTGTGTAGGTGCTGAGATTGGTCTCTGGCTGATGACCAGGAAAAAAAGAGACCTCAGTTCTAGAAACACAAGAAATGAAATTTTCTAATGACCTGAAGGATCTTGAAATGAATTATCCCCTAGCTTACTCACAGGTCCTCGAGGGGCTACATGGCACCCATCCAGGGTCCATGTGGTAGAAATATCAAGGCAGAGTGTGGTAGAAATATCCATGTGGTAGAAATATCAAGGCAGGGCAAACAACATAGCAGGACTTGGGGCATGTGCCTTGATTAAGGTCTGTACGATGGAATGCTTTGATGTTCCCAGGCTAAGGCTGGATTATTCTGTTCCAACCAGAAAGGGAAGTATTTTGGTAATTTAAATAGGATTTTATCAAAGACATGCACAAGAGGAAGTCTCTTGGAGGTTGTGTACAGTGCTTATGAGAGGTTAGAGGAGTTTTATGAGGAATTTATATATCTGAGGACTGTTATCTAGGGCATGAATTCCAGAGAAAGGCTAGTGTCACATCAAGGCCCCTGCAGGGCACTTGGCCACAAATATAGATACTGAGATAGCAATATTATGGAGTAGTTTAGCTAAACTCTCAACACAGATGAAAATGCTTGATATCAGCCATGTGAGACCTTGAGCAAAGGCCCCAGCTAAACTGTGGTTGTACTACTGACCATGGAAACTGAGAGATAATAACTGTATGTTGACTTAAGCTTCTAAGTTTGTGGTAATTTGTTATTTGGCAATAGAAAACAGATATGAGCCATGTGTATTTCCTCTATCTAGCTATATACAAACCAACTCTATCTAATCAGCTACCCATCCCAGAATTATAGTTACATAAGAAACATGTGCTTTACCAATGAAAGAGTTGTGGCTTATACAGACTGAAAATTTGGTCTGTGTCTTTTCCCAGCTTATCCTTCATCATTAATGA
>NW_011923723.1:0-1142 GCF_000151845.1 Pteropus vampyrus
CATTTTAGATATAGAACTTCCTACAGAATCAAAAAAAAAAAAAAAAGCGTTAGAGCAAGTAAACAATTTTGGCAGAGTTACGGGACTAAATATCAATAAACAATCTGTTTTACTCGTATGAGAGCAAGGAATAATCTGAGAAGAATTTAAGTAAATAATCACATTTTAAATCATTTCAATATTAATAAATGTTTTGAAATGTATTTAATCAAACTGCAGGATTTGTACACTGAAAATCGAAACATCTCATGGTGATGGAAAGAATTAACACTGTTTAGATGGCAATAGTACATAGCTGATGCACAGATTTGATGTGATTCCTATGAAAATTCACAGAGGTCTTTGGGGAAAATGTACAGGCTGATCCACTTACATAAAATTTCAAGGGATGCCAAAGAGCTGCAACAGTCTTCAAAAAGAATATCAAAGTTAGAGGCGTGCACTTCCCAATTTTAATTCTTAATAGAAAGCGACAGTGATTAAAACATTGTGATACTGGCATAAAGAGATACAGATCGATCAATGAAACTGAATGAAAAGCCCAGAAATAAACCCGTCCATCGACAGACCATTGATTTCTGATAAAATGGGTAAAAAAGGGTCTTTTCAAAACTGGAGCCAGGCGAGTGTTCATCCACATGAAGAGAAATGAAATGGGATCCTAAGCTCACGTCGCATGCAAATATTAATTCAAAGTAAATAAACGGCTTAAATAGGCAAAGTAAAATTATAAACTCTCAAAGAAAACAGAGATAAATTGTCATGACCTCGAATTTACCAATGGTTTCTTAGAACAGACACCAAACAGAAACAACTAAAGAAGAAATAATTAAATTCAATTTGCTCAAAATGAAAAACCTTATGTGCATCAAAAGAAGCTAACCAGAAAGTGAAAAGACAGGCTACAGAATGGAAGAAAATAGTTACACATTATATCTCTGATAAGAGTCTGTTATCCAGAAGAAAGAACTTTTAAAAGTTATTGACAAAAAGACAAACGGGACAATTTTAAAATGCACAAGAGATTTGATTACACCCTTCTCCAGAGAAGACCTACGATTTCACCAACAGACACACGAAAAGATGTTAAACATCGTCAGTTGTGATGGAAATGCCAATTAAAACTACAGTGTGATACAGCT
>NW_011923724.1:0-1142 GCF_000151845.1 Pteropus vampyrus
GCATATAAGTTAAATCATATAGTATTTATCTTTCTCTGTTTGACTTACTTCACTCAGCATAATAACCTCTAGGTCCATCCATGTCATTGAAAATGGTAGGATTTCATTTTTTTTAATGGTTGAGTAATATTCCATGGTATAAATGAACCATAACTTCTTTATCCAATCATCTGTTGATGGGCATTTAGGTTGCTTCACTATCTTGCTATTGTAAATTGTGCTGCAATGAATATGGGATGCATAGATCTTTACGAATTATTGTTCTGTTTTTCTTTGGATAAATACCCAGAAACGGAATTGCTGGGTCAAAAGGTATACACATTTTTAATTTTTTGAAAACTTTCATACTGTTTTCCATAGCAGCTGAACCAATTTGCAATCCCACCAACAATGTATGAGGGTTCCCTTTTCTCTGTATCCTTGCCAACACTTGT
Organism: Pteropus vampyrus; assembly: GCF_000151845.1. NCBI lineage: Eukaryota > Metazoa > Chordata > Mammalia > Chiroptera > Pteropodidae > Pteropus > Pteropus vampyrus. The sequence continues at coordinate 435 of NW_011923724.1, forward strand.
TCTTTGATTTATTGATGATAGCCATTCTGACAGGTGTGAGGTGATATTTCATTGTGGGTTTAATTTGCATTTCTCTGATGATTAGTGACCTTGAGCATCTTTCATGTCTATTAGTCATCTGTATTTCCTCTTTAGAGAAGTATCTGTTCAGGTCTTCTGCCCATTTTTTAATTGGATTTTTGTTTTATTGTTGTTGAGTTGTATGAGTTCTTTATATATTTTGAATATTAACCTCTTATCAGGTGTATCATTAGCGAATATCTTCTCCCATTCAGTCAGCTGTCTTTTTGTTTTGTTGAGGGTTTGCTGTACAAAAAGTTTTTAGTTTGATATAGTCCCATTTGTTTATTTTTTTCTTTTGTTTCTCTTCCCTGAGGAGATATATCTGAAAGAAAATTCCTGTTAGTATTATCAGAGTTTACTGCGTATGTTTTCTTCTAGAAGTTTTATAGTTTTGAGTCTTGCATTTAACTCTTTAATCTATTTTGAGTCTATTCTTGCATATGATGTAAGAAGGTGGACCAGCTTCTTTTTTATTTTTTGCATGTATCTGTCCAATTTTCCCAACACTATTTATTGGAGAGACTGTCTTTACCCCATTTGTATATTCTTACTTCCTTTGTCATGTATTAAGTGAGCATATAGATGGATTTATTTAATGGGCTTTCTATTCTATTCCATTGATTAATGTATCTATTTTATGCTAGC
>NW_011923725.1:0-1141 GCF_000151845.1 Pteropus vampyrus
GTCGTAATGGTCCCAGTGGACTCATTCAAAATGAAGAAATGAAAGGCTCGAAGAGGTCATCGCAAAGCTCATAAGGCACGGAGGCCGAAATCAGACCCACAGCTGTCTGCACTGTCCCCCAACTGACCTCTTTCCAGCGGGTGACGGCCTCCAGGGACGGAGGGGCCAAAGCCTCCCTGGGTCCGCTGTCTGTGGGTGGCCTGGAGCTCTGCACGAGGATACAGAGAGGAATGAGACGCCGTTTGTACCTCTAGGGGCTCAGAGTGTCAGTGAGTGCTTCTGCAACTTCTGTACCCCAGTACCCGCAGACGACCGAGCACCGCCCTCAGAGCCCCGAGGCGCCGGGAGGGCCGTGAATTTGCCGCAAGTGAGCCGTATCTCGAAAGTCTGCAGTTCCGGCTCAAAATGGACGTCACTAGAGAGCTTTTTGCCAGATCTACCATATACATATATATGCATATATATGTTCATCTATATGCATATATATGTATATGGTGGATTTTCGAAGGAAACCTGTGTGGACCCTGGTCTACCAGAGAAGACAGGCCGCTCCCAGCACCTCCAACTCCCCGGAGGGTGGACACCGGGCGTTCCAGAGCCACAATTCAGCATGATCTCTTTTCATCCCAGAAGCCCCGGGGCTCCTTCCTAAGGCCTCTGCTCCTTCCTGCTTACCGCATTGGAAATCAGACTTCAGGACGGAAGCAGACACCTCCCTCTCCCTCACCTTTCTGCCTGGGATGGTCGTAATGGTCCCCGTGGACGCATTCAAAATGAAGAAATGAAAGGCTCGAAGAGGTCATCGCAAAGCTCATAAGGCTGGGAGGCCGAAATCAGACCCACAGCTGTCTGCACTGTCCCCCAACTGACCTCTTTCCAGCGGGTGACGGCCTCCAGGGACGGAGGGGCCAAAGCCTCCCTGGGTCCGCTGTCTGTGGGTGGCCTGGAGCTCTGCACGAGGATACAGAGAGGAATGAGACGCCGTTTGTACCTCTAGGGGCTCAGAGTGTCAGTGAGTGCTTCTGCAACTTCTGTACCCCAGTACCCGCAGACGACCGAGCACCGCCCTCAGAGCCCCGAGGCGCCGGGAGGGCCGTGAATTTGCCGCAAGTGAGCCGTATCTTCGAAAGTCTGCAGTTCC
>NW_011923727.1:0-1141 GCF_000151845.1 Pteropus vampyrus
ATAACCCCGAAGACCATGGATCCGCCGCTTAACGTGAGACGTTTGGACCTTCCTCGTCCCCACGTAGCTCCCCTTCTCAAGCAGGTGGTTTTGGTCATCTCCCCCACCTTAAGGCGCTCACGTCACCGGAGAACCTCTACCCACGCGCCAGCGCCGCAACCAACCGAGAAAAATAAAACAAAACCTCCGCGCGCAGCGGCGGGGCGCGCCAGACCCCGCCCCCGACCCTCCAGAAGGCTCTCACGCAGCCCCCGCAGCCGGGGATTCCTTCCCGCCTTTAAGCTCGCAGCCGCTCTCTCACCGCCCCTCACCGCAGCATGCAGCCTCGCTTCTCGCCGCGGTCCGCATAGCCCGCCCGCCCCGGCGCCCCGGGGCCCGTTAGGGCCTGCCTGCTCGCGGGGCGCCGCGCGACCCCCACCTGGCGCGAGCCCTCCCCCGGCCCATGACCCAGTCCAGTCCCATCGCCCAGTACGGCCGCCCAGGGAGCCGCGGGAGCGGCGGCGGCAGGAGAGGAGGGCCGAGCCGGCGGCCCGGAGGCTTGGTGAGTACGCGGAGGGCGGGCCCGGTTCACGGGGATCCGCTCCGGCACCCTGAGGTGGTAGCGGCGGCTCGGCCGCGCTGCTCCGTGCGCTCGGGGCGAGGGGACTCGGATTGAGGCAACGGGCCCCGCTGGCCGGAGCCGCCGGGCAGAGGGCGCGGGAGGGCCGCTCCTCGGGAAGGGCCGCGGCCCCGACGCTCGTTGCAGGGCTCGGGGGCGGCGGAGAGCGACCCGCGCCGACCCCAGACCCCTGCTTTGGGGCCGTGGCTTCGCCTCCTGACATCCCGTTGGGGCCGAGGGCTACCGCGGTCGCGGGGCCGCCGAGTGACAGGTGCCGCCGCCCCCTCCCCGCCGTGGGCATCGCGCTCCTTCTTGGGGAGCCGGGCGCTCGGAAATTTCTGGAGCGACATCCTGACTCGCTGTTTTCTCCCTTTCAGGTTTTTGTAGCCGCTTCTTTGCTCGAGTTAGGTCTCACCGAGCCCTATTTCTTTCTCTATGTACTTTGTGCGAGTAAGTATTGGAGCATCGGTTAACAGCCTGTGGGTGAAATTTGGCTTAACGTTCATGAATGAGGTATAGTGAATTACTTTTTTGAATAAAGTG
>NW_011923728.1:0-1141 GCF_000151845.1 Pteropus vampyrus
CCTGCCTGTGTGACTCCTAAGAAATGTAAGCCTCCCCGTTCCCGAGTCAAGTCCAACGCCGGCCCCCCCACCCCCACAAAGCCGTTCCAGCCCAGACCCAGCACCTGAGCACCTGGGTTTGTGTCCCGCCCTGCCCGCAGCCCCCAGCCTCCGTCTCCTCGCCTGTGAAGTGGGGGTACACCTGACCTGCCTGGCCCACCTACTTCACAGAGTCGCTTAGAGGGCCAAGTGGGACATCGACACCCCAATAGTCTCTTAATCATCCCCAGTCCTATGCGTCTGTGGGGGAGGGGAGAGGAGTCACCAAGGACGTGAGTTGCTGTGACGGTGTGAATGTGGGGGCTCCTGGAGGGATGTCTAAGACAGGATTTTTTGGGCTGAAAAGAACAAAACCGAAAGTAGCTTCAGCCAAAAAAAAAAAAAAAGTCAGGTCACAGGGGAACTCAGGTAAATCCTGAGATGCAAATGCTGTCGCCTGGTTTCAGGATGGATAGACGGCTGGCACCACCGAAGCGGTCTCTCTTTCTGGAAGGTCGCGTCCTCTCCCACCCGGCGAGAACTTCCCCCGCGAGGGGACCGCTCCCGGGTGCCACCGGCTGCCACCGTCTGCCACCGTCCGCCGCCGTCCGCCACCGTCCGCCGCCCGCCACCGTCCGCCGCCGTCCGCGTGCAGCAGCGCGGGCGGAAGACGCTTCCTCCCCCGGCAACCTCCTCCAGGGCAGGTTCTGATTGGCTCAGTGCGAGTCACATGACCACCTCTTCGCCAATCACTGTGGCCCGGGCAACATCATCCGCACGAGCGGGATTTGAGGCTTGGAGAAAAGAGCATTCTGACATTTCACTTAGGTAAAGTGTGTGTTGATTGCAAAAGAGCCCGAGAACTCTCCCAGGGCCGCAGGACGGAGCCCTCGCTGTGTTCCTGAGGTGGGGACCATGGAAGCCCTCTGCTGGTGTTCTTGTCCTCCAGCTCTCCGATGCTGGCGTTGCGGGTCCCCGCGCGCAGCCTGCACAGTGTGGACGCGTGCTCGTCCATTTCCACCCGTTCTATGGCAGTCCTGTGCTAAAGATGCGGGCGGCACGGTCCCTCACTCCGAAGGGTGGCATGGTCCCTCACAGTCGGTTTCAAGGAACGGGCTGGGAA
>NW_011923729.1:0-1140 GCF_000151845.1 Pteropus vampyrus
TCATCTATAGATATCTCTATATCTCTATCTCTCTCTCTTTCTCTGTTTCTCCTCTTTCTCTCTCTCTCTATCTACCTATCTATCTATCTATGTATCTGTCTATTTCTCTCACTCTTTCTATATATATATATATATATGTACATATATATATATATATATATATATATATATATATATATATATATATATACATGTATATACCCGCAAAAGACCGAGCACCGCCCTCAGAGCCCCGAGGCGCCGGGAGTGCCGTGAATTTGCCGCAAGTGAGCCGTATCTCGGAAGTCTGCAGTTCCGGCTCAAAATGGACCTCACTAGAGAGCTTTTTGCCAGATCTACCATATACATATATATGCATATATATGTTCATCTATATGCATATATATGTATATGGTGGATTTTCGAAGGAAACCTGTGTGGACCCCTGGTCTACCGGAGAAGACAGGCCGCTCCTGTCACCTCCACCTCCCCGGAGTTTGGATCCCGGGCGTTCAAGAGCCACAATTCAGCATGATCTCTTTTCATCCCATAGGCCCCGGGGCTCCTTCCTAAGGCCTCTGCTCCTTCCTGCTTTCCGCATGGGAATTCAGACTTCAGGACGGAAGCAGGCACCTCTCTCTCCCTCCCCTTTCTGCGTGGGATGGTCGTAATGGTCCCCGTGTACGCATTCAAAATGAAGAAATGAAAGGCTCAAAGGGGTGATCGCAAAGCTCATAAGGCACGGAGGCCGAAATCAGACCCACAGCTGTCTGCAGTGTCCCCCAACTGACCTCTTTCCAGCGGGTGACAGCAGTCAGGGACGGAGGCGCCAAAGCATCCCTGGGTACGCTGTCTGTGGGTGGCCTTGAGCTCTGCACCCTGAGGATACAGGGAGGAATGAGACGCCGTTTGTACCTCTAGGGGCTCAAAGTGTCAGTGAGTGCTTCTGCAACTTCTGTACCCCAGTAGCCGCAGACGACCGAGCATGGCCCTCAACGCCCCGAGGCGCCGGGAGGGCCGTGAATTTGCCGCAAGTGAGCCGTATCTCGGAAGTCTGCAGTTCCGGCTCAAAATGGACCTCACTAGAGAGCTTTTTGCCAGATCTACCATATACATATATATGCATATATATGTTCATCTATATGCATATATATGTATATG
>NW_011923730.1:0-1140 GCF_000151845.1 Pteropus vampyrus
AGGAAAAGGAGCCTCCGGTTCACTCAACCATCAGTGCCCTTGGAGAAATGCATGGGGAGGTGGCCTGCATGGAGGGTAGAACAAATAGACCTCAGAGTAAGCCTGGATCCCCCACTGTCCACAGTCAGTCCCTCAGCAGGTGCTGTTGGCTCTACCTCCAAATATATATGAACTCCTTTACTTTTCTTTATTTCCGTTGCCACCACCTTAGTCCAAACTACCATCTGCTCTCTCTTGCCTGCTGCAATAGTGGAATGCCTTGCCTCTGCTCTTGTCTGGCTCCAAGACATCTCTTTCCAACATCCAGAATGGCCTTTGAAAATGTAAAGCAGGTACTGTTACTCATCTCCTAAGACCTCCCCTGTCTCCCTAAACTCTTCAGCCCCGACCACAGAACCTGTGTGGTCTGCCCCACTCCTCCCCTGTTCACCCAAACCCAGGCATCTTCTTTTTTCCTAGGCTTAGGAAAGGCCCAGCTTCTGTACTTGCTGCTCTCGCCCTCTGCCTGGGTAGCTCTTCCCTTGGCTCTCCCCACACACTGCACAATGCTGGCTCCTTACCTGCAGGTCTTGGCCCAGAGGCCATCTCCTTGAAGAGCTTCTTTCTAAGTACACTTGCCTCATCATGCTTTATTTCATCACTGTTCTATTTTCTTCATAACACTTATCACTGCCTGAAATTAGATTGTTTATGTTTATAGAGGTCTCTTTGATTACTACATTTTTATTAATTTTAATTATACTAGGAATATGTAACAACATTGTCTGAAGAGTCTGACAGGTAAAGCAAAAATACTCCCTTTATTCTTCTTCCCCATCCTAGATCCCTCACTGGAACAACAGCTCCCTTTGTCCTATTGATCTGTTTGTAAGTTCCTAGAACCATGCATGATGCATTCAACAAAGCTATTGAATAAAGAGTAAATCAAAGGCCACATTCTGGCTCTACTACATATTAGCCTCCCTTTGGGGAGGGCCCAAAGAGGGGAGGTCAGAGGCCAAGGTCCAGAGAAAGCTATGGATTTGGGCAACTACTTAACATCTCCAACTGTCGGTTTGCTCATTTATAAAAAAGGGAAAAGAGCATTTATCTCATAGAATTGCAAGCATCAAGTAGTGCCAGGTACACCATACAACCCCT
>NW_011923731.1:0-1140 GCF_000151845.1 Pteropus vampyrus
CCTCTCCGGAACGTCTCCGGTTCTGCGGGGGCCGCGCAGAGCCCAGTGGTGGCAGGTTGTGTTGCCCCGTCAGCCCTCCCCGTGGGCGGCCTCTAAGGCTCCAGATCGTGTCCCCCAGGCCCCCCCCCCAGAAGGGGCCCCTGTGATGAGATGCACCAAGAGTAGCAGCAGGGCCGACAGAGCTGGGGCGCAGTCCCGGTGGCCCCTGAGCCTCCCCTTCCTGTGCAAACGCCCAGGATCCGGCCTTAGGTAATTCATTTCTTGCCTCAGCAAATCTGAGACAGGTTTTCGTCGTTTGCAAATCATAAAGAACCGTGACAGGCACAGGGGACCGGTGCCCTCTGTCACGAAAGGGCTAAGTGGCTCGAGGTGGTAGAGGAGACTCAGATCTGCTTTAGGGTCCAGATCCGGTCTACCTCTAGGGCCTCTGTAAAACAAAGGGCCAAGGCAGGTGGCCGTGTGGAGTGTGGGACCGTCCCTCAGCAGACCTCCCATCAGTCGGGCCCAGCGCTCCCAGGAGAAAGGACGCTCACACCCGGATCCGCACTGACCAGTCCGGAGGCCGAGGCCCGAGGTCCGGCGGGCTGTGCACCGAATCTGGTGCCAATTAGCCCGGCCCACCTGGCGCGGCCTGTGGGGCTTGGCCGCGGGCCACTCGGCGTGGCCCAGCCTGTGCAGCGTGGGTGGCTGGCGGAGCGGCTCCAGTGGCTCCGAGGCGCTCTAATTGGATTCCTGACGACTCGGGGACCGGCGACATGCTCGGTTCATCTGTAATTGGCACGGTGGCACTGGGGACGGCGCGGCGGGAGTGTGGGGAGCCGACACGGCATCGTCACGCTCCTCAGGCTGCTCTCTGCCGTGGGCCGCCCACCCCCTCCAGAGCCGGCGCCCAGGGGCCTGCTCCCCCAAGCTCCCCGACCCGGTCTCCGAGACCCCCCGACTGGTCCCCTTGCCCTACCTGCTAACCCCAAGGTCCCGGTGTCCACACAGATGACCGAATCCCGGCACGGCGTCTGAGACACATGTGTCCCCTCCTCTCCAGCCACGTTTGTCCCCACTGTCCCCCTCACGCCAGAGGCCCAGGTCAGAAGAAGCGATGTGCAATTCTCCTAGGACACATGGCCTTTGACTTGCTGTGTC
>NW_011923732.1:0-1139 GCF_000151845.1 Pteropus vampyrus
ATTATCATTTCAAGAGCCAACCTCCATCTCTGATCCATGAGTATAGGTAACTCCGGCAGCAATATAAAAACTGTTCCTATCTCACCAAAAGCCCGAAACACTGCCCACTGACGCCTATAGACTGCCCAAAGTAAAAGGGACACAGAAATATAGGCATACTTTGGAGATATTGCATATTCTGTTCCCGGCCTCTGTAACAAAGCATGTATTAAAAAAAAAAAAATGTGCTGTAATAGGTTTGCTGGAGCAGCATCTTGCCATCAATTTGTAAAAAGTGCAACATCTGTAAAGCACAATAAAGCAAAGCTCAATAACACGAGGTATGGTAGAGGGAAGCATCAGATATATACACTTGGTACAAAATTCCAAGGAGAAAGCATATCAGAAAAGTTGAGAAATCTTGTGTAATGCCCCATTTGGAACTCTAGGAGGAGACTAGAACACAGGATGGCCCCACATCAATGCAAGATGCTGCATCAAAACGATATCAGTGATATTCATAAACAGGCAGAGAGAGGGCTGCAGTAAGCACTCCTTAACCTTCCTTGGCTGCTAGTTGATAAAGAGCCCTCAAAGTTACTGCAAGCCCATGGGAAAAACTGAGTTGAGGGCCTGTGGTGCTTTCATGGAATTACACTGGTGATGGGCAGTACGACTCTTCCAGAAGCTGTGATCCTTGTGTGTGCCATGCACAAATATCAAGTCCAAGGGGCAAAACAAAATGTCTTCTAGAATTGTGCTGCTCATGATGATAACCACTAGCCTACATGTGGCTATTAAACACTTGAAATTTTGAAATTGACTACTATGGATTGAGATGTGCTAGAACTATAAAACATACACCAGATTTTGAAGACTTGGTATGATTTTTTAATGTAAAATATCTCATTGGTAATATTTATATTGATTATATATTGTTAGAATTATATATAAGTTATTTTGGGTAAAACAAATCATTAAAATTAAATTCACTTGATTTCTTTTACCTTTTTAAATGCAGAAATTTTTGTTATACATGTAGCTTTCATTTTTCTCTTGGGTAGCTCTAGGCTAGAAGAAAATATTGGAGAATATGTTCTTAGTTCTTGTTAGGACTAAGTTCTTGTTATTTATATTGGACTGAAAAATCACTGATTGTA
>NW_011923733.1:0-1139 GCF_000151845.1 Pteropus vampyrus
TAGCACAGTGCAATTCTCTTCGGTTCTGTGTAAAAAACGCTGTAGGTAATAGGAGGTTGGCAGTGAGCGGCTCACAGGTAGAACCGAGTTTCACTTACGGGTGTCGGTGGGGCGTGGAGGGGCGTGCGTGGAGTGGCATTCTCGACCAGAGCTTTTTATTTACGCTTTCTGCATCTTAGGACACCAAAATAGGTTGTAAAGACTGAATTTCAACCAAAAAGTTAAGCCCAAAGCAACCTTTCAAGCTTTCCAATACCCGCCTCCCCAAACAGGGTCCCGTATGCCACCGAATGGGAAGCAGGTTGTCCGAGGATGTGGCCTCAGCACCAGCTGGACTGGGCACCTGGGTGTTTTTCTGGTCTTGCCAGGGATTCAGTATATGACCCGAGAGATCGTTGTCCCCTGGTTTGTAAAATGAGAGAATTGGCAAGGTTAGAGGTTGCAGGCCGGTAGGAGGGGAGCGGTGAGCGGACCGAATGCAGGGCAGCGGCGGTGCCCCTGTCGCCTGCGAAGACGCCTCTGGCCGCGGGGAGGGTGCCGGGAGGGGGAAGTGGCGGTGCGGGCGCGGGTGGAGGCGGAGGGAGGGCGCACGTGCGCTGCGGTGGGCTGAGTGCGAACATGCGGCGTCCGCCGTGGGGAGCTGCGCAGGGCTGGCCGTCGGGGTGGCTCAGGCGCCGCTGCGCTGGCTTGCTGGGTGACGGCCTCGTCCCCTTGGTTCACGTCAGGTCGGCGCTGGTCCCTCCGGCCGTCTTCCCTCCCCTGCAGGCCTTCACGTCTGTGCTCGCTTGTCCCCTCGTCGCGTTCGCCCCCTCACAGGCCCGCGTAGGCGGTGAGGGGGGCCCCGCGTGCGCTCTGCTGCCGTGTCTGCGTCACGTTTGTCCATCCTGCGAGTGTCTGCTGAGAGCCTGCTTGTCAGGCTCCGCTCTAGACAGGTGTGGAGGGCCTTGCCTGTCACTGACAAGCACTAGTTCCCGTCATGGTGAGACGGCATGTGAGGATTTCGAGCAGACAGGTTTGAGGAGGGCTGCTTCACGTGCTCCTGGGCATCCGATGGGCATGGGCTGAAGTGGCAAGACTGGATTGAGGCGTGGTCATTGGGTGTGGGCCGGCTTTGGTGGGGCATATGCAGCGTGTGCCCC
>NW_011923734.1:0-1138 GCF_000151845.1 Pteropus vampyrus
CTCACTCCCGTTTGAGGCTCATCCAGAAGAAGAAATTGAAGACGAAAAGCAGGTACTTGATGCAGTTGGTGCAGCCCTCCACCCCCAAGGCGGCGCGGGCTGCGGGTTGCTAGCGGGGCGCGGGCCGGTCCGGGTTGACGGGGAGCGGGACCTGGAGACCTGGTGGGAGGCCGCGGACCGGGACGGCGGCCGGGGGGCTCGGAGCGGCTGGGGACGCAAGGGACGAGTGGCGCGTGAGGTTGGGCCGAGACTCGTGAGGTCGTCGCCGCCGCTGCGCACTCGCCTTTTGGCCGGGCGCGCGCCCATGTACGATACTAAAAGGGCGCCTAGGCCCCGCCGCCCATTAATGCTCCGCCCCGGGCCCCGCAGTCCCCCGCCCGCGCGGCAGCCCCTCCCCGTCGCCCGCGCTCTTCGGGGACTTGGTGCAGTCAGCGCCCCAGCCCCGGGAGCGGGGTGCTGGGCGCGGCAGCGTCCCGAGCTGCTGGCACCCTCCGGGCCCGCAAGGGATGCGCCCGAGGAAAAGCCTGCGGCCGGGAAGCCCGCGGAAGCGCCTCTTCCTCTCTCCCCCGGCCACCTTGTCCTGACCAAGGAGGCTCCGTGGAAGAGGTGACGGGCCAGCGATGGCTAAGCCAGGATGGCGGCGGGCTTTGCTCGCGCGCTCCCTGGGATGGAAGCCCGGCTGGGTGATGAGGCCTGAGGGTGAGCAGGCCTTGGCCTGAAGATCCTGGAACGCGGTTCCAGGCAGCCAAGCCCTTGACCCGTGGCCGGAGGCGTTGCTCACCGTTGCTAGAGAACTCTGTGTTTGGAAAGGTCACTGGGAGGGTGTCTGTCCCCTAGGCCAATGTTAAGGGTCTAGGAAGCCCAAGCCACCTGTAGGACCTCCAAATATGTGTATTCCATGCACACGTGTGTGATGCCTGCACCCCACTCAGGCTGCCCCACACTCCCACTGTCTTACTGAAGTGGGGGGCCAGCCCCCCGCACTGCCTGGGCTGGTGAGCAGGTGGGTAGGCGGCTCCTCAAGGAGGGGTGCTTTCTCCCCAGTGGTGGGGCAAGTCTGCAGCCGTGACACGGGACCAAAGACGTGGACGTGACCGCAAGCCCAAATGACTTCTTGACCACGAGGAAAGGTGGCCAG
>NW_011923735.1:0-1138 GCF_000151845.1 Pteropus vampyrus
GAAGAGCCATGCCCTGGAAGCAGAGGGAGGGGACAGATGCCCGATTTCCCCAACATGTCCCACCCTACAATCTCCCACCTACTGGACCTTTCTAGCCACCAGAGAGAGGGGTACTGGGAGCCGTGGGCGATTGACCGGGAAGAGGTATGCTGTGACCACACGAAGCAGAGGTCTATGTTCCAGGATATTTCCCAGAGAGGTGACCCTTGAACTGAATTTTGAGAAATATAATTTACCAGCATAATAAAAGACATTTAAAAACAGGGATAGGGGTGGGGGGGACTATGTTTTGCCCATTTTAAAAAACTTTTATCCTTTATTTGTTGAATCCTTGTGGTGCATCACTTGTAGACACAAGTAATTTAAAAATTAAAAGATAGACAAAGCATAAGAAGGGACCTTCTTTTGGCCAAAAAAAATGTCCGGGGGGGGGGGTCGGAGGTGGGTGAGGGGAGGGAGGTGGGGGGTGCGGCGCGGAGGGGGCGGGGTGGGGCGGGGTAATAGTAGAATCAAAGACATTGAGTCAGTGCTGCAGGAGCGACCTGAGACCAGGTGCCGTGGAGAACAGACACAAGCTACTTGTCCCACTGGTAGACCACCTACACCTCAACACCCTTCCTGGGTTTAGAGGACTCCCCGGCCCCACTGTAGAAGCTCTCTTTCCCACCTCCCTTGCAGCCAGGGTGGAGGCAGGGACTCTTAGACTCCTGCCTATGAGACAGAAGGTGCAGGCAGGTGACTCAGCTTCTACCAGTCAGAATCGCAGAGTCAGATCAGAAATCACAGCCGCCCCTCGAGAAAGTGAGGTCCACTCCGCAGAAAAGACTACATGCATATGGAAGAACACATTGAATCAGTGAATCAGGAAATGAAATAAAAAGAGCAGGAGAGCGGAATAATGGATTACGGAGGAAAGAAACTGTTGCTCACTACATATTCCGGCGCTGTCCCGGCAGTGCCGGGGAGCTGAGGTAGCGCGACTCTGGGCCTCCCGGCGCCCCACCCTGCGGCCCACAGGCCCCACCCCTATGCGGCCCGGCTTCCTCATCCTTTGTGACATCATGGTCCCAGCCTTCAGGAAAACAGTTGCCATGCCGACGTAAACCGAAGGCCCGGGCGCGCAGAGCTGGGAACCTGA
>NW_011923736.1:0-1138 GCF_000151845.1 Pteropus vampyrus
TCGCGGTGCTCGGTCGTCTGCGGGTACTGGGGTACAGAAGTTGCAGAAGCACTCACTGACACTCTGAGCCTCTAGAGGTACAAACGGCGTCTCATTCCTCTGTGTATCCTCGTGCAGAGCTCCAGCACTCACAGACAGCGGACCAGATGCTTGGCCCCTCCGTCCCTGGAGGCCGTCACCCGCTGGAAAGAGGTCAGTGGGGGACACTGCAGACAGCTGTGGGTCTGATTTCGGCCTCCGTGCCTCATGAGCTTTGCGATGACCTCTTCGAGCCTTTCATTTCTTCATTTTGAGTGCGTCCACGGAGACCATTACGACCATCCCTAGCAGAAAGATGAGAGAGAGAGAGGTGTCTGCTTCCGTCCTGAAGTCTGATTTCCAAAGCGGAAAGCAGGAAGGAGCAGAGGCCTTAGGAAGGAGCCCCGAGGCCTCTGAGATGAAAAGAGATCGTGCTGAATTGTGGCTCTGGAACGCCCGGTGTCCACACCCCGGAGAGGTGGAGGTGCTAGAGGCGGCCTGTCTTCTCTGGTAGACCAGGGTCCACACAGGTTTCCTTCGAAAATCCACCATATACATATATATGCATATAGATGAACATATATATGCATATATATGTATATGGTAGATCTGGCAAAAAGCTCTCTAGTGACGTCCATTTTGAGCCGGAACTGCAGACTTTCGAGATACGGCTCACTTGCGGCAAATTCACGGCCCTCCCGGCGCCTCGGGGCTCTGAGGGCGATGATCGGTCGTCTGCGGGTACTGGGGTACAGAAGTTGCAGAAGCACTCACTGACACTTTGAGCCCCTAGAGGGACAAACGGCGTCTCATTCCTCTCTGTATCCTCGTGCAGAGCTCCAGGCCACCCACAGACAGCGGACCCAGGGAGGCTTTGGCCCCTCCGTCCCTGGAGGCCGTCACCCGCTGGAAAGAGGTCAGTTGGGGGACACTGCAGACAGCTGTGGGTCTGATTTCGGCCTCCGTGCCTTATGAGCTTTGCGATCACCTCTTCGAGCCTTTCATTTCTTCATTTTGAGTGCGTCCACGGGGACCATTACGACCATCCCTGGCAGAAAGGTGAGGGAGAGGGAGGTGTCTGCTTTTGTCCTGAAGTCTGATTCCAAAGCGGAAAGCATGA
>NW_011923737.1:0-1137 GCF_000151845.1 Pteropus vampyrus
TCAAAGTGGGATTATTTCTTCAGGACTCCCTAGGAGAGATTGATTTAAAATAGCAAATAACCATCAACAACCATAACCCGCTGAGAGTTGATGGCCAGTGACGAACCACCCCGTGAAGCTCGTGAGTTCTTCATCGATTTTGTGAGATTACTATTTGTCCTTCATAGGAAGGAGAAATAAATATTTATTGACCAGGTGATAGGTTGAGATACGACGGCTAAAGCTCAGAGAGGTTAAAAAACTTTTTTCAGTTAAGAAATTTCACAAGGTCAAATATATAGACTATTAAAGAGCTAAAACCGGTTATTAGTTTCCAAAAACTAAATGGCATTACCTCATACCATAGCTAAGAAAAGATTAAGTCACTGTGTCAAAACTTGAGCATGTCCGAGTTGGAAAAGCCAAATCTATTCCTGAATTTTAAAAAATATGATAATGACGGCTATCTAATAACAGCTTTTAAAATATATGAATTTTTTAGCATTTAAAATATATTAAATGCTTTTTAAAAAGTTCTATACGTACTTTTCATGTAACGCTCCTGAAAATCCTGTGATGTAAATACTATCTGCATTTCACAGCCTGAGGTTTGGTGGGCCTAAGTCCAAGGTCACACATGTAGCAGGATTCAGACGTGGGAGCTCTGACTACAGGAGCCACTTCCCGGCCAGCAGGCCCCCAACCAGCCCCCTGGCTTGAGGTCTGACAGCCAACGAGCTTGGGCCGAGCGAGGACAGGTGCCTCCGAGAGTGGGAGCCACGGACGCACACAGAGCACCTTCGTAGTGAAGAAGAGGTCGTCCCTTGTCACCGTGCCGTCGGCCATCTTCTTCTGGAGGGCCCGGCCAACCTCCTCTTCATTCTGGTATATGTAGGCCGAGTCGATGTGGCGGTAGCCAGCGCTGATGGCTCTCTCGGTGGCCTCTTCTACGTCTCTATTAGCCACCTGGGACAACGTGAAAAGGCGAAGACCTGCTTGATTCAGGAAGGGCCATCGAGGGAACCTGTGGCTTGTCTAAGGGCGAGGCAGCTGGAGGTGACAACACTAGAGGTCACTTCTAGCCGGCGGTGAAAGCGTCACGAGTGACTCTGAAGGAAAGAAGCCCTGATCGGTTGTGGTCGCCAGCTCCTGTGGGGC
>NW_011923738.1:0-1137 GCF_000151845.1 Pteropus vampyrus
GGGGGAGGGGGACCAGGGACATTCCCCAGAAGGAAGGCGGGCTATCAGTGCAGATCACGTGACACAGTGATGCCGACTTTAAACAGTGTGTTTATTTCAGTCCAAAGTCATCCGTCTGTAGTCATGACATCTGCTTCCTAGTCATTCTGCAAACAGGTCTTCGGACACGAGGTTGTTCAGGCCCCATCCGAAGGTGACTCTGTCCTGTTTTAACATCCCAAAGGTTGAGGATGAGAGGAGCAGGAAGCTCCTCTGGGACGGCAGCTCCAGATCCATTTCCTAGTGTCTCCATGTGTTATTTTTTTAAACAAGATTAAGACACTCTCATTGGTCAGGTTTGGCCAGGTAAAAGTTGAAATGAATGGACCAAGATGTTGAAATGTCAAAAACCATTATTTTCCATCCTTCCTTCATATACAACTGTATTTATGGGAAGAAGAGCTGGCTGGGTTGGGGCGAGTTGTGATAAAGGGGGAAAGGCAGCGAAATGCCGCACAGAAATGAGCCCGTAGTTCTCTCCAAGGATGGAAGTCTTGCAATGAAATTTTGTTAGTGGGTGGTCAGTTTGTCTAAGCATTTGATGTTAGGAAGGAGGCGTTAGGAAACCCTGTCTCTCACTTTAAGATGGGATAGTTTTGTAGATGGTGTAAGCGTGTTATAGAGAGAGTTTTGAGCCAAAGGGAATTATTTTATATGAAAAGGGGAAACATAACACATGATTTGATAAAGGGGTATAAATCTAGTGAAAGCAGGAAACGTTTACCTTATGAATCCAACAAACAAAGGGAACTAGGAAAGAGACAAGGGGTGAAGAGGCAGCCCATCAGGTAGGGAAAGAGTCTGGGCATAGAGATGGGTGGTCAGTGAACACGCAGGAGTGCCCATAACCATGACTTTGCCCCAAATGAGACCGCCATGGAGGTAAAGATACAGCCGAAGTCATCGACGTGGACAATCTACAATGGTGCTGCCTGGTAGAAATATTACGCAACTCCCATGTGTAATTGAAAATGTAGTAGACACATTTTTTAAAAACCAGATAAGATCAAAGTCAATGATTTTAAGAACCTACTTAACCCAATACACCTAAAATGTTGTCATTTCAACATAGATCATCGATATAAAAGTACCTGAGGA
>NW_011923739.1:0-1137 GCF_000151845.1 Pteropus vampyrus
CCCATAAGACTGTCAGCTGATTTCTCAACAAAAAAAACATTGCAGGCCAGAAGGAATTAGCAGGAAATATTCAAAGTAATGAAAAGCAAGGATCTACAACCAAGATTACTCTACCCAGCAAAGCTATTATTTAGAATTGAACAACAGATAAAGAGCTTCTCAGACAAAAAAAAAAGCTAAAGGAGTTCATCACCATCAAGCCAGTATTACAGAAAATGTTAGAGGGACTTCTTTAGGAAAAAGAAAAAAAGATTTAAAAATATGAGTAATAAAATGGCACTAACTATATATCTAACAACAATTACTTTAAATGGATTAAATGCTCCAATCAAAAAAGATAAGGTAGCTGAATGGATAAGAAAACAAGACCTTTACATATGCTGCCTACAAGAGACTCACTTCAGATTGACAGACACACACAGACTGTAAGTAAAGGGATAAAAAAAAGATGTTTCATGAATATGGAAACAAAACAAACAAAAAAGCTGGAGTAGCAATACTTACACGTGACAAAGTAGACTTTAAAACAAAGGGTATAACAAGAGACAAAGAAGGACCCAGTAATTCCACTTCTGGGTATTTATCAAAGAAACCCAAAAGAGTACTTCTAAGGGACATGCGAATACATATATTCATTGCAGCATTCTTTACAATAGCCAAGGTATTCATATATACATGTTGTACATATATACATATCTTGCTTTACAATAGCCAAGATATGTATATATGTACAACATGTATATATGTACAACCTCTTCTTTATTTATTCATCTATTGATGAACGCCACCTGGGTGACGTTGTACATATATACAATGGAATATTATTCAACTAAAAAAAAAGAGAAAGACAAATGTCATATGTGGAATCTAGAGAATGGGATAAACAAACAAACAACAGAAACAAGTTCATTGATACAGAGAGCATTTTGATGGTTGTCAGATTAGGAGGTAGGGGGATGTGTGATGGGGGCAGGAAATTAAGAGGTACAAATTGGTAGGTACAAAATAGTCATGGGTATGTAGAGTATAGCATGGGGAATATAGTAGTACTATAATAACTATGAATGATGTCAGATGGGTACTGAATTTATCGGGGGTGATTGCTTCATAAATTATATAAATGTCTAATCACTACGT
>NW_011923740.1:0-1137 GCF_000151845.1 Pteropus vampyrus
GATTAAGAAGTACAAATTGGTATTTACAAAATAGTCATAGGGGTATAAAGTGTAGCATAAGGAATATAATCTATAATATTGTGAAAACTATGTATGCTGTCACATGGGTCTTAGACTTATCAAGGTCATTACTTCATAAGTTATGTAAATGTCTAATCACTATGTTGTACATTGAAACTAATATAATAGAAACAAAATTTTTAAGTGCTAGTTTAAGTTCATTGGTTTAATAAAATAGACATGTCTTTAGAGCTATCAACACCAAAAAGTTGTATGCAGACATACAACTTTTATTTTAATAAAATAAAATAAATTCATGCTATAACATTTGTCAGTAAGAAAAAATAACTTAAAATGATGGCTGTCTTTGTCTTATTTCTAGAAAGTTTTCTTGGGTCATCTAAACATAATTGTTGGGAGCAAGTGAACTAGATAGATATAAGTAAAATAAGAGTTTTTAGGTGAACTTTTCATTAATAATTATAATTTTTAGTATGTCTACCTAAATATTTTCCTCAATTCTTTTTGGTAACTTAAAACATTTGAATTTTGCTAAGTTAAGTTAATTTAAATGATAAAAATTTATTAAATATCTAGATCATTTCCAAATAAGAAAACAATGAAACATTAATTACTGAACATAATTTTTATCTACTTTTGGCTTCCAATTGCAAAGAAACTAAAGACAAATTTGAGTGTGTTAATAAACATGTTTTGGCCACATTGAAAAATTATACCTTTTTTAAAAAGACACATGCTTCTAGAAATCATGAAATGTATTCATAAATTTGCCAATTTAAAGAATGCTAGTATAACAGACAATTCACATATAGTTCTCAGTTTTTACTAGAAATTAAGTTTCTAAGGACTAAAATTTCTAATTAACATATGTAATTAAGGCTATTAAAATAATAAGAGAAATAGCTCTGTATGCAAATAAGGTAATATATATATATATATATATATATATATATATATATATATATTTTTTTTTAGGTGAGGCAACCCTTGGCTGACCTCTCAGATTGCAAGGAACTTGTCAGTTTACAATCTCTTATTTTTTATATTTTACGCCTACAGCACCTGCTCTTCCTAGTGGTCTCCCATTCAAGTACTAACCAGGCCCAGCCCTGCTTA
>NW_011923741.1:0-1137 GCF_000151845.1 Pteropus vampyrus
CCCCTCCTTTCCCAGGTGGCCTGGCCGCCGTGATCTACACGGACGCCTTGCAGACGGTGATCATGCTTGTCGGAGCTCTCACCCTGATGGGCTACAGTAAGTGGGTTCCTAGGCCGCGTGGGTGGGTGACAGCCGCTCCCTCTAGCGGGGTCACCACTGGCGTCAGCACGCCCCGCTGTCCAAAGCACCCTCCCTGGGCACGAGTATTTTAGCTAGAAGAGAACTGTGCTTATTGTGGGAACGTACTGTTTTTTTGTTTTTTTTAAGTGAAAATCAGTAGCTCTTCCTGTAGTGATGTATATAAATGATTACATAAATAAATAAAAGGAGGAACGTATTTTTTTCCATCATTTTGCTCTTAACCTATGTCTTTATATTTAGAGCAGGTTTCTTGTAGACGTCATCTAGGTGGGTCTTGATTTTTTTTTAAAAAAAGCTAATCCGATCATCTATCTTTTAATTTGTGTCTTTAGGTCTTACCCAAGTGTTAACACCAACCCCCTAATCCATACAAAGTGGAATATAATCTAGTGAGAGCAACATTTGGGGGGATCCCCTGGAACTGTTTCTATTAATGAAAAGGAGCAGATTCTCTGCAAACGACGGCCCTTTATTACTTTCTGGCGTGGCGCCGGCCGTGCCAGATGCCATGCCCGTCCTGCGCAGTGTCACACCGAGACCTGGCCCCACCCTGGGAGGCTGGTACTTCCCCGCTGGCAGCTAGGGACACCCAGTCTCAGAGAGGGGAGCAACCTGCTCCAAGCCGTAAATTACAGGGCCACCCGCCCTTCCGATTCGGTGAGCTGAGGGCGCCCGAGCAGGTCGGAGGTGAAAGGCCGCTTCTCTAAGGAGGGTCTTAGGCTGGGGTCGGGGGGCAGAGTTCAGGGGGGACTGTGAATCTCGGATGGCAAAAAGAAATCCACCTCGATCTTCACGAATCTGCCATTGAAATGCAGCATTTTTCAATGATAAATGTAGGTGGCAGACCACAGGGGTATCAGCCATACCTGTGACTCTGACACCGAAAGGTGCCCCAGATGTTTGTCCAGGGGTTTTCACAGCGGCTGCCGATGCAGCGAACCGTCTGTGCTCGGGGCGACTTTGAAACTGAATTGTTACTAGACTTACTGCTTCTGA
>NW_011923742.1:0-1136 GCF_000151845.1 Pteropus vampyrus
GCGCTGCGCTCGCTCCGCTGCTGCCGCCGAGATAGTGGCGCCTTGAAGGGCCCAGGGCCCGCCCCGCCGCCGCGTCACCCCCGGTTTTAGGGCGGGACCTATAGGGGTCCAGTCGGGGCGCGGGGGCGGGAGGCCGAGCTCCGGACGTCGCCCCGCCCCGCCCGCGTGTGTGCGCCGGGGAGCGGTGGGCGGCGGGGTCCGCACCCCGCACGTGGCCCGCGGCCCGCGGCAGCCGGGCACGGACGGACCGCTGTGTGGTCTCGGGTGCGATGTTGGCCTTCTCTGGGCCTCGTTTGCCATCGCAAGTGGATGAATATGGAGCCCCCTTGATGGTCTCAAAAATAAAATCTGGAAACTTCTCGCAGCCTCCAAGGCCTGCTTGATACGGCTCTGCCTGGCCTGGCCTCGGGTGGCGCCGCGGAGCGCGTTGCTGGGCCTCGGGGGCATTGTTGTTCCTGACACTGCTTAGCTGGCCTTATGTCTGGGCCTGCGAACGTGCGGTTCCCGCTATCCCCGGCTGCCTCGGGCCACCCTTGCTTATTATACGGGTATCACATCACATGTTCCTTGCTCAGCGAGGTCTGCCCTGACCCCCTGTGCCGGCAGGCCCTGTGGTCTAGCCCTTAAAATTGAGCTGAAGTCTTCCTGTGTGTCCCCCGGAGGATGGTTTGCCGCCAGCCAGCCACCCCATTCCAGTGGACTGTGGGCTTCCTAAGGGGACGCCTCCGCTTTGAAGTCGCCTGCATACCTGGCGCCTAGCCCAGCGCTTAGCATATAGTAAAGTACTCAATACGTGTTGAGTGAGTGAATCTAGCAGACAGTGGACACCTCCTCTGTGTAGGCCCATGCTGCCCCCAGGGCACTCTCTGGCTTTGCCCTCCTGGAATGATTGCCTTGGCCCCAGATATGAGTTCCCAGTACTCTGACCAGCCGGCCTGCGGTGGGCGATGTGTTCCTGCAACGTGATGCTGGCCAGGCAGGGCCCTTCCAGGCAGAAAGAACTGGGCAGAGCCTGATGGTGGGAACGAGGTGGACAGATGCAGGGTCAACAAGTGGGAGGGGCTGATAGGGCTGATAGCCAGAGCTGGGACACAGCGCTGTGATCCAGGTCAGATTGAGGCCATGTGGGGCCCCAG
>NW_011923743.1:0-1136 GCF_000151845.1 Pteropus vampyrus
GTATATGTGACTCAATGAGCTCTAAATGAAGTTGCTGGTGAGGCTCTGGAAAAGGTATTTCAAAGAACCTTGCCCAGAAAGCATGGGCTTTGGTATTTCATTCTTCCGCTTCTAATTACCCATGAAATGTGGATGGATGTTATTCCTCTTGATGCAGCAGCCACGTTGTGACCATGAGGCAACAACCATGATAGCATCACTTTAAGGATAGTGCAACAGAAGGATGGAAAGAGGTTAAATCTACAACAGAATTGCTGGGCAACTACATCATCATAGACAGACTTCCTCTGGCTCCTTGATATGTGAAAGAAGCAAATGCTTATGTGTTGAAGTCATTTTCCAGTTGCTTTTAGCAGAAAGAGAGCATTTTAAGTTGATACACTATTTTTACCTATATGAAAAAGTTTGTGTAAATCTGAAAGCTTTATATAAACGAATGAGAAATATATATATATATTTATATTTATAAACTGGTAAGAGGCATATTCTTAGAACATAGTGAGTGCAATAAATTTTTGAATTTCTGCCAAAATTATAAAACACTAGGATCATTCCATATGATACTAGGCAAATGACTATTAGTCCTTTTTATCATTATTATTTTTTATTTTATTGAGATATAATTGACATATAACATTGTGTAAATTTAAGGTCTACCAAGTAATGATTGGATATATGTATATATTATAAAATGATTACCATAATAAGATTAGATAACACAGCCATCATCTCACATAGTTATAATGTGTGTGTGTGTGGGGGGGGCAACTTTTAAGATTTATTCTCTTAGCAACTTTCAAATATACACTACAGTAGTGTTAACTATAGTCACCATGCTGTACACTACATCTCCCAGAATTATTCATCTTAAAACTGGAAGTATGTACCCTTTGAGCACCTTCAATCATTTCCCTCCTTCCTGCCTTGCCCCTGGCAAGCACCAAATATTTTTTGTTTCTTAAGTTTATTATTTTTAGATTCCATATATAAATAAGATCATATAGTATTTGCATTTTTCTGTCCGACTTATTTCACTTAAAATAATGCCCTCAAGTTTCATCCATGTTCTCACAAATGACAGCATTTTCTTCTTTTTATGGCTGAATTACACACACACACACACACACCCCACACAT
>NW_011923744.1:0-1135 GCF_000151845.1 Pteropus vampyrus
AACTTGATAGCAAGTTTTCATAATTTTATAACTTTAATAACTGTGGCAGAGGGCAACTATATGGGCATGTCAATATCATCTCCCCTCTCCTTATCAATGTATTAGAAATGGCAATATGCCCAGTTAAAAGCTATATTCTCTAGCCTCTCTGCAGCTAGAATGACCATGTGACTAAGTTCTAGCCAATAAGATATGAGTAGAAGTGTCACGTGTAACATCCAAGAAGCTTCCGTGAAGGGAAAAAGATACAACCTTTGCCTCCTTTCTTTTCTGCTTTCTGCTGGCTGAATGATATTAAAATGTCAGAAACTTGTTGTCAGAAACCATGAGGTAATGTGTTAAGAATAATGAAGCAGCAAGACAAGAGGATTGTGGACCCCTGACACCTGGAGCACCATCCCAGCCTTGGGCTATTTTCTGTTGGACTTCTTTGCCATAGGAGAGAAGTAATCTCTATTTTAGTTTTTCTGTCATATGTAACCAAACCTAATCTTAACTGAGAAAATAATCACCTATTTTATACAAAACCCTGTGCTAGATGCTGCAGGGGATGCAAAGGTATATAGGATTTCAGCACATTAAGACTTAGGTGAGAAGGTTCTGTCAGGGTATGAAGAAAGGTTTGGCTTGGCAGAGCCGTGTCGATTTAAAAAGGAGTTATGAAAGAGGAGGCCAGTGAATATGATGCAAGGAACTTGAATGCCAGGCTAACAAGGCTGGACTTGATCCAATGACAAACAGAGCAGATTACCTTGCCCTAAATTTGCAAATGAAACTTTAGACCTCGGATGGTTATAGGACTTGTCCAAGGCCACCCAGCCAGGCAGTGGCAGAGCCAACCTCAATTCTCCTGACACTTGGCCCAGTGCCATCCTGCAATTTGGTGCTGCCTTTGAGAGAATCTGGGAAGAAGAGTAAGAATGGGGGATTTTGCACTTTGATACAACCATAGAACTAGACTGTGTTCCCCTCCGACATACCCTCATACTTCTAAGAGAAAGTTTCAGGGGTTTCCAGAAGTCTAGGATCCATACCTACCATTAAGTAAGAGGATCCGTCCTGGGCTCCCTGTTTAGCCATTAACAGCAAGGCTTTAGTGGCCAGGGTGCTGCTTTGCTGTGTCAGGCACAGCTCT
>NW_011923745.1:0-1135 GCF_000151845.1 Pteropus vampyrus
GGGAATTTGAGGGATCTCCTCCTTGACCACTTTGATTGCCTAGGAGATCCAAATTACGTTTTCATTTGTCCTAGGTATCTTCTTGCAGGGTGTCTTGCCCACCCACGTACAGAGTAGCCAGGGATATTTAGGCCCTCCGTCCATGGGGGCCGTCACCCGCAAGAATGAGGTCAACTGGGAGACACAGCAGTCAGCTGTGGGTCTGAATTCGGATATCCGTGCAATAGGAGCTTTGCGATCAGCTGTGAGAGCTTTTCATTTCTTCATTTTGAATGCGTCCACGGGGACCATCGGGACCATCCCAGGCAGAAAGGTGAGGGCGAGGGAGGTGTCTGCTTCCGTCTGAAGTCTGATTTCACTGCGGAAAGCGGGAAGGAGCCGAGGCGTTAGGAAGGAGCCCCGGGGCCTCTGGGATGAAAAGAGATCATGCTGAATTGTGGCTCTGGAACGCCCGGTGTCCACACTGCGGGGAGGTGGAGGTGCTAGTAGCGGCCTGTCTGATCTCAAATGTCTAAGGAAAACACAGCCTTTTGTTATAAAAATCACCATATATATATAAATATATATATAGAAAGAGAGAGAGAAATCCATAGATACATAGATAGATAGATAGATAGATAGATAGATAGATAGTTAGATAGATAGATGGATAGATAGATAGATATAGAGATATCTATAGATACAGATAAAGATATAGATATAGATATATCTAGGGGAGGTCTGGCAAAAAGCACTCTACAGATGTGCATTTTGAGCCAGAATCGCAGATTTCCGAGAAAAGGCTCACTTGCGGCCAATGCACAGAGCTCCCGGGGCCTTGGGCTCTGTGGGCGATGCTCGGTCATCTGCTTGTACTGGGCTACCGAAGTTGGAGGAGCACTCACTGACACTTTGAGCTCCTAGAGGTACAAACTACGTCTCATTCGTCTCTGTATACTCTTGCAGGGTTCACGGCCACCCACAGACAGCGTAGCCAGGGATGCTTTGGCCCCTGCGTCCATGGGGGCCGTCACCTGCTGGAAAGAGGTCAGCTGGGAGACACTGCAGACAGCTGTGGGTCTGAATTCGGCCTCCGTGCCTTAGGAGCATTTGCGATCAGCTCTCTGAGCCTTTCATTCTTCATTTGAATGCGTCC
>NW_011923746.1:0-1135 GCF_000151845.1 Pteropus vampyrus
TCAGGATTGGAAGATCAATATAGTTAAAATGACCTTATTACCTAAAACATTACACAGATTTAATGCAATCCCCATCAAAATCCCATTGGCATTTTTTAAAGAAATAGAACAAAAAATCATCAGATTTGTATGGAAGCATAAAAGGCCCTGAATTGCCAAAGCCATCCTGAGAAAAAAAAACAAGGCTGGAGGCATCACTCTGGCGACTTCAAATTATACTACAAAGCGAAAATAATCAAAACAGCATGGTATTGACAAAAAACAGACACAAAGACCAGTGGAACAGAATCGAGAGTCCAGATGTAAACCCATATTTATATGGGCAAATAATTTTCAACAAAAAAGCCAAAAACATACAGTGGAGAAAGGAAAGCCTCTTCAATAAATGGTGCTGGGAAAATTGAAGGCCACTTATAAAAGAATGAAACTAGTCTGTTGTCCATCACCACACATTAAAATTAACTCAAAATGGATTAATAATCTGAATATAAGACCTGAAACAATAAAATGCATAGAAGAAAACATAAGAACTAAATTCAAGGACAGAGGACTTAAAGAGGATTTTATGAATTTGTGAATTTGACCACAAAGGCAAGGGAAGTAAAAGCAAAAATAAATGAATGGGACTATATCAACTAAAAAGCTTCTGCACAGTAAAAAAACCGTCAACAAGATAAAGAGATAACCATCTGAATGGGAAAATTATTTGCAAGCAATGCCTCCGATAAGGATCTAATATCTAAAATATACGAAGAACTCATACAACTCAATAACAACAACAAAAGGAATGCTCTAATTAAAAAATGGGCAGTGGACCTGAACAGACACTTCTTATAGGACATACAAATGGCCATCATATATATGAAAAGATGCTAAACATCACTAGCTATTGGGAAATGCAAATCAAAACCACAATGAGATACCATCTCACACCTGTTAGAATAGCTGTTATCAACATGACAAGTAATAACAAATGTTGGAGAGGATGCTGAGAAAAAGGAAAACAATATGGAGGTTCCTCAAAAGACTGCAAATTGGTACAGCCACTATGGAAAACGGTATCGAGTTTCCTCAAAAAACTAAGAATTGATCTACCATAGAATCCAGCGATCCCTCTACTGGGCTTGAAAACCTA
>NW_011923747.1:0-1135 GCF_000151845.1 Pteropus vampyrus
GAGAAGAGGGGGTTTGGGGGACTGGAAGAATGGGGTGAAGAATTAAGGAAGTACAAATTAGTAAGTAGTTGATAGATGGTCACGGGGATGGGGAGCACGGCATAGGGAATGCAGTCAGCATTAATGTAATGGCTAGGTGGAGAGCCAGAGGAGAGAAAGAGCAATCAGGGGGATCTTTTTATAAATTATATAAATGTCTAACCAATGTACTGTATACTTGAAGCTAATAATAATTTTTTTTTAAATTAACCTAATTGAGAGGGGAAAAAAATGGCATAGATGACAGAGGCTCTGTTCATCCCGCTGCCGATCAAGTCAAAGTTATGACAGAAACAAGGAGCAGCAGCTAGGAAAATTCACCTGGGATCTAGACGAACAAGCCATACAACTAGGGAGAAATCCAAGAACTTACCTTGCAATGGCAGAAGGTAGGACAGGGCAAAGACGCGGGGCTGCCCGGTCCCAAGGGACTGAGTGAAACGGAGGCTGAGGCAGCGGCAGCGGCAACAGCCTCTTAAAGGGACCGCGCCCGCGAGTAAATTTTTGAAGTGATGAACCTGCTCACTCTGAGCACCAGTGCCCATTCAGCTGTGCACAGAGGGCACCAGGGACTTACAGGGAGACATTGTCAGAGTGAGAGCCAAGGCAAGACTCCCTCTGTACAGGAGTGCCGGTGGTATCCACTGTTCCCTGTTGAGTCCACCCACCTCCCAGTGCATAGACACAGGGCTGCCATAGCTGTGACGTCATCAAACTGGATAACAGAGGTTGCTCCACCCAGAGGATTCCCCCCGCTATCCGCAACTCGTGGCCCCACCCAAGCCGCATCCAGGTGTGTCCTCAGCGAGTCTGGTGCTCCTTGCTGAGCAGCGCCTAGACTCACACTGGAGGCAGCTGGCCTCGGTTTCTGGTGTGCCCTTTTGAGGTGACTATAAGCACAGCATCTGTGGATTGCTTCCTGAATCTTAACAGGTGGCCCCAGAGGGGTAGAGGCTTGGGCTAAATTTGGCCTATAGTTGAAGCCCTCTCAGGACTGTGCCACTGGACACCTACTTCACAAATCCACGCTAATAAAACCAGAAAACTTAGGAGCTTTGCTTAGTACATAGAAACAGACACAGAAAGGCAGCCAAAA
>NW_011923748.1:0-1134 GCF_000151845.1 Pteropus vampyrus
TCTTATTTCTTTCGTGCCACCTGAAGTGTCCTCTGAATTGCTTTGGGGGATATTCAACGCTAAATTGTTTTCCTAATTGCTGATGTGTTGAAGACTTGAGATTTGCCTCTTCTAAATCATGCGAGAGAAGCTTCCAGCTGGCTAGGACTTCAACAGAGTAATTCAGAACTTAAGTTGCGGACCCATGACCCTTGGATCCTATAGCTCTTCGCTGGTTAAACGCAAATATCAAACAGGATTAAATGGTTTCTTATCTGTGTAATCAGGAAGGATGTAGAACAGGGATAGAACGATCTTTGGATGGGAAGAGAAAGAATCATATATCTTGTGTTCTTATGCATAAACATTTTCTCATCTTAATAATAATTTAGGTATGGAGACTTTTTTACTCTTGGATCTGCCTCTGAGGCTAATCTTCATTTACTATTAGTTATTGGTAACTAAGTACAGGTACCTCATCTTTGCCTTTAATATCGCTGAACTTGTAATAAGATGTAGAAGGACTTGCATGAGCACTTACCGTTCATGTTTTAAGGATAAGTGTTTAACCTGTGCGACCTTGGAGTTATTAGATCTTCACCTATTCCGCAGACCATTTCTTTATTGGTGGCCAGAATATGAACCATTGCCAGATCATGTGTGTGGAAAAAAATGCTTTCAAGTTTTTTAGTAAAGTGTATCATAACAACCAGATAAAGACTGAACCTGGCTAAAAGTAGTATTTCAGTGGAGAGAGCTTCTAACCTTGTCTTCCCAACCCAGGTTACCAGAAATTTGTAAAGATAATCTCCAGTTGTTTTAAAATATAGGTTTTTGTTATTATTTAGGTATGGCAAAGTGAATAGATCAGGAGGCAACAGCCATAGAAGAGATAAGTTTGTTATATTCACAAATCCCAAGAGGATTGTGCACATCATACTGTGGAGACCACATGGAGGAAGCACCAGGCTTGGTCAGGAGGCGGAGGGAGCAAGGGGAAAATGTGGGCAGGAGTCTTTATTGTGGTTTCCATGAGAAGGAACCCATGAAGCTGAGTAAACAGGTTTAGGATTGATTAGTTTGAATAATATCGGCAGGCTCTGGGGCATAAGGACTATCCTAGCATGTTTGATATTTGGCCATTGGGGTGAATAA
>NW_011923749.1:0-1133 GCF_000151845.1 Pteropus vampyrus
TCCAAGTTTTTACTGCTGATATTGTGTCCCCACTCAGGGGGAGCACAGATTCACAGAACTCTAAATTTGGAAGGGCCCAAAATCTCATGTAGTCCCAGCCTTTTACATGTGAAAAAGTCTGTCCCTGAGAAGTCATGTGATTCCTCAAGCTGGTTAAGACAAGGCTGGATCTGGAGCTGGGTTCTTCTAATCACCCTCTGCTCCAACTATACTTTCTGATTGTAAAGTTATACATGTCGTAATTAAAAATACTTTTTAAATGGTATGCATAGTATGATCCAGTTTTTACACTTTAAACAAGAACTATTGATGCACAAAAATGAGTTTGAAAGGTTGTGTACCATGATGCTGACAGTGGTAATCTTGGGACAGTGGCAATGCTGTGATCTTTATACTCTCTTGTTTTTTATAGCAACTTGATTGAGATATAATTCACATACCGTACGATTTACTCTTTTAAAATGTACAATTCAATGATGGTTAGTATACTCACAGAGTTGTGCAACAATCACTACAACCAATTTTAAAAACATTGTCCTCACCCCCTCAAAATTCCTGTGCACATTAGTAGTCTCTCACCATATTTATACTTTTTATTTTTATGTTGTATTTTCTAAAAGTTTTACAGTAATTGTTACTTCTATAGTAAAAATAAATAAATTAGAAATAAAATAAAATAAACCGGTATTCACTATAAAATAAATATACAGAGGAAATAGAGAAAAGTATTTCAAAGAAGGTAAAATCACATTGTAAATGGACATATGTTGGATAACGTTCTCTTGGTCTTTTCTATGCATATTTATACATATAAATACACAGTTTTCTCTTATTCTTCTTAGTTATATTGTGATCAATTTCAGAGCATTAGACATTCTCTGAGAGTATGATTTTTTGACTTCTATGAATATACCACAACATTTAACAGCATCTTATTATTTCCTTAGGATAGATTCCTAAAAGTAGGAATATATACCATATTTCCAATTGCTGAGTAATTTCAGCTTTCCAGTGGCTTTCTCTATCTCACTATACTCTTTACTATCTTTGTCGGCCATACCCTCTATTATCCTGGCCAATGTGGAAACATAAAAAAATTCTGGTTTTATTTGGCATTTATTTTGGATTGGCTG
>NW_011923750.1:0-1133 GCF_000151845.1 Pteropus vampyrus
CAGTGTGGGAGGACAAGGGTCACCAGATAGTCACCGCCTCACAGGTAAGCTGAGCCCCGCTCACCCCGGCAGCGTCCACGGCCCGCCACCCTCGGCAGGGCCCCTCGTCCTCACGGCCCACTCCAGACGCCCACTGCCCTTGACCTTCGCACGTATATCTGTCAACGACGTCGTAAAGACTGTCGATCACCACGTCAGAAAGGTTGAAAGATAAAAATAGAGGTGCTTAGGGAAGTTAGTCTGAAAAGGCCCCGTGCGGTGTGATTCCAACTCTACGACACCATGGAGAAGGCAAAACTATGGAGACAGGAAAAGGGTCAGCGGACGCCAGGGGCCTGGCGGGGGGAGGGATGGACGGGGACGCGCGGGGGACGCTGAGGGCAGGCGGTGAAACCACTGTGCACGACGCTGTAGTGGCGGACACACGTAACTGTGCACTTGTCCAAACCCCCCGAATGGCCAGCAGCGAGTGGACCCTGAGGGGAACTGTGGGCTTTGGGCGACAATGATGTCAGCGTAGGTTTGGCGGTGGCAACACATGTGCCCTGTGGTGAGGGACGTGGATGATGGGGGGGGGGCTGTGCACGTGTGGGGAACCTCCGTGCCTTCCTCTCAACTTTGTTGAGAACCTAAAAATGCTCTAAAAATTAAAATTCATTTAAAATAAATTTAAAATGTAGAGAGATGCATCGCGGCCCCTCCCCCCACACAAGCTTGTCCGCGATCTCCCGGGCTCCTCGTTAAGGGTTTGGTCTCCTCCCCCACTCCCTCCCGTCTTCTTTAATCCCCTCCACTCACCCCCACGGTGCCTGTACTCCAGATTCTGTCAAAAAATAAAATACTCGTTTATCAATCCATTTTCCTCAATTTTATATCTTTAAATTTCTTTTCCTATTGATTCCTTCCCCTCTCCACAGAAAATCCTCAGTTCTTTATCCTTTCTTTTTAAAAACCTATTCTGAACTGAGCTTCAACAGCCAAGCTTCTAGAAAGAAGTATCACGCTACTGTCTTTGGATTTTAACCTCCAATTCTGCCCTGCAGTGTGTCATCTGCCACTGCCGCTTCCCTGAAGTCATTCTATGAAATTCCTCATTTTAATATTGACTGATTTTGGTTAATCGCTAGCGATGT
>NW_011923751.1:0-1133 GCF_000151845.1 Pteropus vampyrus
TCACTTCATATATTTTGATCTGCCTCTTTTTCCCCCTGATCAAAAATTTGTTGAGGATACAGCATTTATGCTGTAGCATTTCCCACAGCCTGGATTTTGCTGCCTGCATCCCCTGGTATCACGTCAGACGTCCCTATGTCCCTGGAATTTCCTATAGATTGGTATTAGCTTAAACCATATAAAATTGTTGGTGTTTAGTCATTTTTGACCTACCATAAAACAGAATTTTCACACGGATCTTCAGCCTTAATGAGTTTCAAGGTCGGGTTTGATTTTCATTGTTTTTGGCAGACTGCTCCCTAGGTAATGTCAGAAGGCACATCGTGCCGGTCGTGTCTCTCTGTGACATTACAGCCATAGAGTGATGCCTAGAACAGCACCAGCCTACAGTGCAAGTCACACGTGAAGTTTTAAACTTTCTAATAGCTATATTAAAAAGAGGAGAAAGAAACAGGTGAAATTAATTTTAATAAAATATTTCGTTTAGCCCAGTTTATCCAAAATACTGTGGTTTCACATGTGATCAAGAAAAGAAATTGTTAATGAGATATTTTACCTTCTTCAACACTCAATCTTTGAAATCCAGTGTGTATTTTATATTTACCACACATCTCAATCTGCTAACTTTTCATCAAAAGTACTCGACCTGTATTTAGAGTCCATAAAATTTACAGGTGAAAACGTAGATTCATACACCCAGTTGTTCCAAACATGCTTAACTGTTTCCGATGACCGAACCGCATATCTGTAAGGTAAACTTTAATTAAGGCAAAACTCCCAATTCCTCGGTAGCACAAGCCACATTTCAGGTGCTCAGTTGCCACATGTGGACAATCAGGTCTAGATCCTTAGCAAGGGCAGCAGCTCAAACCTGAGCTTGCATCAGAGGTACCCAGACGCTCGTCCCACCAGAGCTGCCGAGTCGGGGAGAGCTGGAGAACGTGCATTTCCAGGAGGTTTGCACTTGACGTTGATGTTGCTGGCCTGGGGACCGCACTTTAAGATCGCGTGAAGGAAATGCTGTGCGGCGGAAGTCTGTCTATACTTCTCTAAAGGGGACTTCCTCAGTCGGGCCATGGAACTATATCGCTTACGAAAGTCTCTCTGATGTGCTCGATCTGAGCCTAAAATCA
>NW_011923752.1:0-1133 GCF_000151845.1 Pteropus vampyrus
TTGCAGAAAAAGCTTGCTGACTTGATAGAAATAAACAACTGATAGAAAAAAATTAATACTTACTGAATTGAATTGGCATCGTATTATAGCTGAAGAGGATATGCTTGTAAGATGAGAGTAGGTATAATAGGTTAATTGAAGAACAAAGGGTGACCTACCGTCTGTAGAACATTTAGGCTCCAAATACTACTTCAATGGTATAAATTCCATGCTTTTCCTTTGGGTAGAGCATGAAAGTCAATTTTCCTCATTGTTAACAGCTGACATGTGTATACATATATATACACACACCAGATTAGATATAGATATAGATATAGATATAGATATAGATATAGATATAGATATAGATAGGTAGATAGATATAAATATATAGATAGATATAGATATAGATAGATAAATATAGATATAGATATCAATATAGATAGATATAGATATAGATAGATAGATATGGATATAGATATCAATATAGATAGATATAGATATAGATATCAATATAGATAGATATAGATATAGATAGATATTGGTAGATATATATAGATATAGATATACCCAAGCAGCCAACTTTAAGACTATTGTCACAGGTTGATTGATTTTTCCAGGAAGCCTTTTTGGCTCAGCCCCAAAGGTAAATGAGTGAGTAAAAGTGTCATCTGTTCAATAAGAGAACTAGGGTTAAAGCTTTTAACCACAAGAAGGAAATTGCTCCAAATTTTCCTTGACCCTTTATCCATCTGTCTTTTAGACTCCATTGGTGGAAAAATGGGAGGTAAAGATGGGATGAGGGGAGGAATAGTCTTCCAAGGTGGCTGACTGTGAAGATTATCTGTGTGTCGGGGAGGAAGGCTGCAGATTATCTATGACGGAGGAATTCTTAGAGTTGTCTGCTCAGTGCCAGTGAAAAGGAGACCAAGAGCATCTTACAGGGAGCTCGGTATCTGAGAATTCTTAGATTATCCTAACTCTCGAGTTATGCAGCCTTGTGCATGTTAGTTTTCAAGTAAATATTTTATACATATGGTATAAAATATTAACAAACATTTTAGAGCTGGAAGCATTTTTTTTTTTTAACAGATTTAGTCACTGTATAAGTAACCTATGTCTCACCAACCTTGTCCTGCAAACAGCTCACATTT
>NW_011923753.1:0-1132 GCF_000151845.1 Pteropus vampyrus
TATAGTCCATATCCATGAGTCTCTGTTTGTCCTGTTCATTTGTTGCTTTTAGGTTTATATCCCATATATAAGTGATATTATGTGATTTTCAACTTTTTCCGTCTGGCTTATTTCACTTAGCATGATTATCTCCAGGTCCATCCCAGGTTGTCACAAATGGCAGTATTTCATCTCTTCTTATGGCTGAGTAATATTCCATTGTATATATGTACCACCACTTCTTTAGCCAATCATCTATTTTAAGACTCTTCAGTTGCTTCCATGTCCTGGCCACTGTGAATAATACCGCTATGAACATTGGTATGCAAATATCTTTTTGGATATGGGTTTTCAAGTCTTTGAGGTAAATACCCAGTAGAGGGATTGCTGGATCATATGGTAGATCAATTCTTAGTTTTTTGAGGAAGCTCCATACTGTTTTCCATAGAGGCTGTACTCATTTGCAGCCCCATCAGCAGTGTAGGCGGGTTCTTCTCCAACATTTGTTATTACTTGTCCTGTAGATTATAGCTATTTTAACAGGTGTGAGATGATATCTCATTGTGGTTTTAATTTGCATGTCCCTAATAGCTAGCAATGTTGAGCATCTTTTCATATATTTGTTGGCCATTTGTATGTCCTTTACAGAGAAGTGTCTGTTCAGGTCCTCTGCCCATTTTTTGATTGGATCATTTGTTTTTTTTTGTTGTTTTTGAGTCATATAAGTTCTTTGTATATTATGGATATTAGGTCCTTATCGGAGGCATTGCTTGCAAATATATTTTCCTATTCAGATAGTTCTCTCTTTACCTTGTTGACGGTTTCTTTTGCTGAGTATAAGCTTTTTAGTTTGATGCAGTCCCATTCATTTATTTTTGCTTTTAATTCCCTTGTCTTTGAGGTAAAATTCGTAAAATCTTCTTTAAGTCCAAGGTCTCTGAATTTAGTACCTGTATTCTATGCACTTTATTGTTTCAGGTCTTATATTTAGATCTTTGATCCATTTTGAGTTCATTTTGGTGTATATTGACAGATAACAGTCTGGTTTCATTCTTTTGCATGTGGCTTTCCAGTTTTTCCAGCACCATTTATTAAGAGGCTTTCCTTTCTCTGTTGTAATTTTTTTATTCCTTTATCAAAAATTATTTGCCTA
>NW_011923754.1:0-1132 GCF_000151845.1 Pteropus vampyrus
CCAACGCATCTGGAGGCTGGCACCAGAACCACAACAGAGCAACTCTGACTGATTCCAGTAGTGATACACACAAAGGGTGGTTGCAACAAGTATGCAAGCCAGCTAGGGCAAATCCCACTCAGTGGGGTCAACTCCCAAACAACAACTCTACCCTGTGGGTGCAGCCAGTTCCCACAATTAGTCAGCTGAGTGTTAATCCCACTCACTGATGTACTAACAACAATAAAGGCTTGGTAACAACAGAAGATCACACACAACACACACAAAGATCATGTCCAGAGCCCCTGGCATAAGGAATCAGGGAGAGTGCGCCACTGGGCCGCACAGGACACCTTCCACATTAGGCCATCTGGCCAAGGCTGAGAGACGAAATGAATATTCCTGACACATAGAAACGAACACAGAGAGGCTAATAAAATGAGAAAACAAAGAAACATGCCACAAATGAAACAACATGAGGAAACTCCAGAAAATAAACTAAATGAAATGGAGGCAAGCAACCTACCAGAGGAAGAGTTCAAAAGAATGGTTATAAGGATGCTCAATGAACTTATGGGGAGAATGGATGAGCACAATGAGAATCCCAACAGCATAAAAAAGGACATAGAAACCATAAAAGAGAACCAGACAGAAATGAGGACTACAATAACTGAAATGAAGAATACACTAGAAAGATTTGACAGTAGACTGGATGGAGCGAATGAATGAATCAGTGAATCGGAAGACAAGGTAGCAGAATACACGAAATCAGAACAACGAAAAGAAAAAAGGATTTAAAAAAATGAGGATAGTTTAAGAGACCTCTGGGACAACATGAAGCGTAAAACTATCTGAATCGTAGGAGTACCTGAAAAGGAAGAGAAAGAGCAAGGGATTGAGACTTTATCTGAAGAAATAATTACAGAAAACTTCCCTAACCTGGCAAAGGAATTAGACATCCAAGTTCAGGAAGCACAAAGAGTTCCAAACAAGAGGAATTCAAACAGACCTACACCAAGATACATCATAATTTAAAATGCCAAAGGTCAAAGACAAAGAAAGAATCTTAAATGCAGCAAGAGAGAGGAAGCTAGTTATTTACAAGGTACCCCATACATGTCTGCTGACTTTTTTTTTTTTTTTATGCCTACAG
>NW_011923755.1:0-1132 GCF_000151845.1 Pteropus vampyrus
TCAGTCCCTCGGCCGAGCACACGTGGCCATCAGTCCCGTCACCCGGGCCAGCGGAGTGGAACCAAGCAAAAGGAAGGTCGCCGGCCCCGGGCGGGGCTGTCCTCTCCCAGGCCCGAACGCGATGCGCTGAGAGCAGGACATTTCCCAAGGCTTACGGAGCAGCGGCACCTGCAAGCTCTGTCAGGTGACCTCTGTTTTGCCGCCTGGACGCGGAGGGGGAAGCCTCTTCCCTTTCCCACTTGCCACCGGCGGCCGGAAGCGGGTGACATTTGGCTGCTTCCAGCAGGGACCGAGGTCCACCCACACAGGAGCAGCAGCAGGAGGCGGCAACGGAAGGAGCAGCGTGAAGAGAAACGCAGAACCACGTCCGGATCTCGAAGCGTGTGCTGCGCGGCCGCCGCGTGCTCAGAGGACAGAAGCAACTCTCGTTTCTGCCCCCTGTTGCCACCGGCCTTTCCTGGTTGGGGAGCCAGCAGGTGGCAAAAATAAAAGTGCTTATTTTTTATTTTCCTTCGAAACTGTGAGTTTCAAAATCACAACGCGATCTACGGAATTTTAGAGATGCTTCTTTCACTGTCTTTGCCAGAAACGGCGTGAAAGTGCGAAGCTGGCGCCCAGGATGTTTACAACTGATGTGCCGCTTGCCACAATCTTGACAATTCTGCCCACAACTCAAAAGATGGAGAGTAGATTAAAAACACAAAGAACCACCCCGAAATGCAAACGCTGGCCCCGCCGTAAGGCAGGGCCCCTTCCTGAACCCGGAGCATCGCAGCGAGACACAGAGGGTGACCCGGTGCCCGGTGGGGTGGGGCGCCCCCAGCCACGCTCCTGGGGGACCCCTGGCCGTGGGGAGCCACACTCGCACACGGCCTCGTCCTCAGCGGACCAGTGGGAGAGGCAAGGGCAGTGTCCACAGGAAACGACAATGCCAGAGGGACGGCCGGAGAATACACCATCAGCGTCGCAGGCAAAACGTCCCGTTTCAGAAAGCCGGGAAAAGCGCGTGGTGGTCGGTGGCGCTGTGACGGTCCCTGAGGGCGCGCGGGGTCTCGGCACTGGACAGGGGGACGGAGGGACGCCGGGACAGGAGAGACGGGCGCTGGTACTTTCTGAACGGCGCCGCACAGAA
>NW_011923757.1:0-1132 GCF_000151845.1 Pteropus vampyrus
TAATTTGAGATTAAGATCTATTTCTGGCCCGTATGGACTTACTGTGTCAGATATTAAAATATAAGACATTAAAGTCCAGTCTTTGAACTGCTGTCCTTTGCAGTTATCAAAAGGTCAATTTACTATGTTTCCTTTTTCTCTTTCATATTATCTTACATTTCAGTTAATATAAATATTAGCTAAAGTTCTTATTTTACTTTGCTTGAAAAGAGCAAAATGCAGGGAGGTTGTACCATTCTGTTACTGAAAAAAAAAAATCAGCAAAATGTGCACAAAGCACAGTGGAGATATCAGCAATTGTTCAAAAAAAAAAAATAGGTTTTGGAATCTTTCCTTGCATGAAAGTTCAAATAGAAAAGAAAATTGTTTCTTTCTACCATATGTGAGTGGTTTTCACAATTTTGGAATTGTAAGGAGAAGAGGGAAGAGAAGAGGAGACAGAAAGACTAAATATGGCCAGGAAAGTCTAAAATATATGCCTAGTCCTCTACAAAAATAAGTTTGCTAATACTAACAAAAACAATGCATATCTTGCCCAGAAAGAAATACTCACTTATAAACATTTCAGAATTAAGAGACATACACAGATTTTATTCTATTTACTATGATGTATCTTCTAATAAGATTTCCCAGCAACACACTCTTAGGCTACCTAGAAAATATGTTGGAACTACACCATAAATAGAATTTCATATTCTATTTACATCTTTATCTTTTCCTTTTATTTACTTATTAAGATATAACTTTGTACTGGTAATATTTCAGTTCTTCAGCATGACTAACATGTTTTCTCCTTACATGTGTTCTAAATTTTAAAAAGATGTTGAGATATGGGTATGTGGAAACGAAAGGTAACTGGAGGGTGGGGCTGCAAGAGAAATCTGTCTTCTCACTGTTTACTGAATTTCTCGTTTCTTCTTTTATTTTTCCTTTCTTTGCACAAATGAGAATTTCTAGTTTTTCAAAGGAAACTACCAATTTTAAGATAAAAATGTTAATCTGGAGTGATAACTCTGAATGCAGACACACTATAATTTAGAGATTGTATATCAATTTGGTCAAATAGGCTTTTGTGATGAAATTGGGCAATATACTATCTAGTCCATCTATCTATATGTTAATAAAGCTACTG
>NW_011923758.1:0-1131 GCF_000151845.1 Pteropus vampyrus
TCAGGTTCCGCCGACTAAAGGCGACCAGCCAGCGCCAGCTGCTCTAAACCACCGCGGGCCTTGGCCGGTTTGCGGCAGTGCCGTAGGTCTGGGTGGGCGCTCCTGCAACCCGGGACTGCCCAGGCCCTGGGCCGCTCGCCTCCCCAGTCTTGGCCTCTCGGCATGACCGCGGCCCGGGCGTGCCCTGCCATCCCCTCGGCCACCTGGGCACCTAAGCAGGTGCGGCCCTGCCAAGTCCCGGCGGGTTCTGACCCAGACCCACCCCTCCCCGCCGTGGCCGAGCACGACATGCCCAAAACTACACGGAGCCACCGGCGACACCACTAGACGAAGCTTTGGCCCGAGGCCTCGCTCTCCGCCCTTGGGGCTCGGCCCCGCGGAGCTCAGGAAGGCAGGGCCCGGGCATTCAGAGGAAACAGCCTATAGCTGGCTGCAGGAGCGCAGGTGAGGGCGGACAGTGGCGCGGGGCGCACCGACGTTCGTGCTGCCGTTGGACTCGGGCGCCTGCCCGGGACCCCCAAGACGGCGAGCGAGCGAGAGGGCGGGGACCCGGGGCGCGCAGGGGCACCCTGGCTGGAGGGCGACAAAAAGAGGGGGCGGCAAAAGCCTACGGCACCCGGTAATCCCAGGCGGTCTCCCACCCAAGTACTAACCAGGCCCGACCCTGCTTAGCTTCCGAGATCCGACGAGATCGGGCGCGTTCGGGGTGCCATGATCCTTGACGGAAGGAGTTGTCGCCTTCCACCACAAGAGCCCGAGCCTGCCTCCCGGGCGCCGGAGTGGTCCGCGCTTGCACCGCACGACCTGGAGAGGGGGGCGTTGCGGGGGATGGGCGGGTAACGGGGTTGCGGTGGCGGGGCGGGGGCGGGGGGTGCGGGTTCCGCGGGCCGCGCAAAAGCCCCGCGGGTCTTGGCCGGTTTGCGGCCTGGCCGATGGACCGGGCGGGCGCTCTCGCATCCCGGACCCGCCCGGGTCCCCGACCACCCGCCTCCCCAGTCTTGTCCGCTCGGTAGGACCCCCGGGCCCGGCGAGGCCCGCTAATCTCTCGGCCACCGGGGCTCCTAGGCCGCGGCGGCCCTGCCACGTCCATGCTCGGCCTTGACCCAGACCCATCCCTCCCCTGCGCTCCCC
>NW_011923759.1:0-1131 GCF_000151845.1 Pteropus vampyrus
AGCTACTTTCGTACACCCCGAGACATGATATAGAAGAAATTCTGAAATTCACCCATCCACATTTCTATGACTCATCCATCATTATTACCGATAATCTGTCCTGTGCCTCTGGGAAACACACAAGATGTAGCTTTTTTAAACCCATGTCCGGCGTGTGAGCAGGTAACAATCTCCTTTATTCCTCCACACTGCTGAATCTTAAATGAATTTTCTATTTTTTTCTCTTCCTCAAATATTCATTCTAACATCTTATGTTCCAATTTCTTGAAAGTGATCTCTATCTCCTGAAAAAAGGTCTCCTTCTATTGTAGATATACTGACAGGAAGAGTCCGATCAACGTTCCTTCTGCCCATTTTTCTTCAGGGAACAGGATATCAGCAAAAATTGAGCTTCCAAGTGAATCTACCATAGGTCATATCAGAATCTGCCATACACTCATAAGTACCATCTCTGATCACATGAATGGTAGGACATACCACTGTTTTCCTGTCATGTTTGATCCTGGCTAAGAAAGCCTCCTGTCATCCCCCTGTGCACTCACAGTGAGGGTCTACGAGGGTGATCACTTGGCCTTTAGATGCAGCAATTTCTTTTATTTAACTCATTTATTTTTAAAATTAAAACATTTTTTAAAAAACATTTTAAAAGTAGACGTTACATTAAATATTCTTATATAAAAGTACAGCAGCTTCTTTTATTCTAGCTCTGATCAATTTTGAACATTATTCCATTAAAATGACATGAACTGTTACTTTTAATTTTTTCATGTAACTCCCTAGGGCCTTTTCATAAAGTCTCTTTCACTGGCATCATCTACTAGAACAATTTCTTTTAGCATGTGTCTTGGCGAGTGATTAATGACACTATGGACAGTTCACAGAAGTGTGCTCTAAGCCTCATTGTGGCAAAGTACCATCCACAAGATTTCTGGATACACCCTTGTTTTACACCCTTCTAATCTAACATCTGGTAAAGATTTGTTGAGCGCAATTATCTCACTGGCTATGTAATTGAACTGATTAATTTTAAACATCTCTTTTAACTTTTCTTGATCCTCTTTACGAATGATGACCTGTTTCCCCATTTCTCCAAGGCCTTCATGAGGCACTTTGACAGGCCCCAGCAGGATG
>NW_011923760.1:0-1131 GCF_000151845.1 Pteropus vampyrus
TTATATGGAACTATTAGTCTCAATCTAAAGGACCAAAAAATAATTACAAGAGCATCCTTTTAACTCAAGGGGAATTTTCTTATTTCATATGCATTTCTTGTAATGATTAACTGCTACATTATAAAAAATCTCATGCTTTTGCTGTGAGCACTATTTGTGTGTCTTCCGAGGCCACCAAAATCACACTGTCTCTCAACACAATTCATCCCAAGTAATTTCCTTTGGGAAGAATGAAAGAAGCAGACAGAAGTAATAAAAGTTTAGCTCTTCATTATAAGCAGATATAACAGCAAATATTTTCAAAAGTTACTATTTGCAATCATAGTATCATATAACATTAACCGATTACATTCATTTATATCAGAAAGAAACTTATAAGAGGATTTTTCAAGTATTTGTGGATTATAAAATTTTACTGATTCCATTCATACTTGGACTAGTGATCAAGGACAAGAGGTGACATATTTAACTAGTGATTGTGACATGATATGGAATCACCTTCAGATAATATTGCTAAACAAAACAACCTGTGTGCTGAGATTTAACATGTGTCAATTTGGAAATATTTAAAGATACCGAAAAAGAAGCCCACCCACAGAATAGCATGATGTAGTGTCCACCGTCAGCCCAATCCGGAATGAACACGCCTCAGTGTCGTCATACTTACTTCAGATTTTCAGAGTCTTGAACACCGGCAATTCCTGGATGACCCTTCCAACCCATAACTTTCCTGTCCCTTGTTAAACATTTAATAAATATTATTAAAAACCCTTCACTTTTTAAAATAAATGTTTTGACTTCAGACTACAAAATTACAACATAACTTAGAAAACCTTCGGCTGGTATTTAATCTAATATCGCAATGATTACGCTAACCGTGAAACTGAATGAGCTAAACCCCGCTGGGCGCCTCCTGTGTGCCGGGGATTGTGGGAGAGTCTCATGCCCAAAAGTCGGGGCAGAAGTCCCTGCCCTTGTAGACAAGGTCTGCACAACTGAAATGCATTGCCAGACACATACTTAACTCTTAATTTTCTAGTAGCCACATTTTAACAAGTAAAACAGGTGAAGTCAATTTTAATATTTTATTGAGCATGATATACCCACATTATCACCACAATATGGAATCGA
>NW_011923761.1:0-1131 GCF_000151845.1 Pteropus vampyrus
TCATGAGCTTCTCAAAGTTCTCCACCTGGATCCCTGACATAAAGAATAAATCATGTGAGGCATGACACTCACTTCAAGTTCATTCAGGCGCTGGACCCTGGGAGTGAAACGAAAGCTTTTCACTTCACATGCAAATGGAGGTTGCCAATCCTAAATAGAAAGTTTTTTTTTAAGCATAGTGATATATAAGCAACGGATGCATCATTCTTTCTCTTAATTTAAGGGGGAGGAGGGTAAGTTGTCACAAATCATAATAACACAACTAATAAGTCTTCTTTATTGTAGAGATAAAAAGGTTAATATTATTACTTCTAATAATAAAATAATACTCTAAGTAGTATCAAAATTATTTTATCTATAAATCCTTAAATCTCACCAGTCCCATTATTTACATCCCACAATTATGTTTTCCCCAATTATTCAAGTGGAGCACAGTGAGCTCATGGATCTCAATACAGTGTCTACTAAACATCCAAGTTTAACAGAATTTGAAAGAAGCAAAAAGGGAACAAAAATTAAAAAGTAATTTTTAAGCTACTTATATAATCAAATAATGTTTTTTTCATTCATGTATGATGTGACACAGCACTTTACAGTCTATATTACATAAATATGTTGTTCAAAGCCCACCTTCTGGGCACCTAAATATTAAAAAAAAAAAAACAAAGTAAGCAAACCCATAGACAAGGACAATTTCCAGATTGGAGATGTGGTGTAACTGAAAAAAGATAGCACATTTCAAACACGGTTCTAGATAATAGTTTGGTTTGGCCTAAGTAATAACAAATCTGATTAAAAACCTAAGTAGTAAAAAAAAGAAATTAATCTTATCTTGGAGACTAAAGAAGTCACCAATATTGAAATTAAGTTAATTGAAATTAAATTTTCAGTAGTGTGACAAAGAGAACGTATATTATTTCAATCTTCTTTTAAGTAATTAAAAAACGTGTGTGTGTGTGTGTGTGTGTGAAAGAATTAGGCCTAGAGACTATCATATAACAGAGATTCTTCTCTGGGCTTTTCCCCTTCCTGTTGCAAAACAAATCCTAATCCATTTCATGTGATCCTACATCCGAAGCTCTAAATACACCATTGAAGTAATACTTTTAAGTTCATAATTAACTAATATTG
>NW_011923762.1:0-1130 GCF_000151845.1 Pteropus vampyrus
TCACCTGCTCTTTGGGAGAAGGGGTACTATTTTTCACACTGATTAATGTTTTGAAAAAGTGTTTTCTATATTTTGATGCATAGAATTTGTGATATTATTTTTTACTAGGTCATAAGGACATGACGTGGTGTTAAAAGGCATGTCTCCTTGCCGTGATGAGCTGTCAGAAAAACCACGGGGGACTGCGAGCTGGCCCCGAAGTCCGCTCTTCCCTGCCCTGGTGAGAACTGCGACCACGATCAGAGACACTGTATATATTGATCTCTCTTGGATCTAACCAGCCTGTGCCAAGAAACCTCACCAAAGGAATGTGAACAGAATAACGTGTGCCCTCCCTGCATCGTCTGCTTGGAAGGGAGTTGCGTGTCTTCTTTCCTTTCTAAGAAGTGGAACGTGGGCGGAGGGATGACCAGGCTTCACCCATGTGACCACGACGCCATCTTAGAGGACTACTGGCACTCCATCCTGATTCACAGAATCTGGGAACATGGTAAAATTATTTTAAGCTTCTAAATGTGAGGGGAATTCACATGCAGCACTAGTGGAAAGAACAATCGTGTTCTTCATTTTCTATTTTAAAGTCCATTTTTAATAGACCTTACTTTTTAGAATAGTTTTAGGTTCACAACAAAATTGACCAGAAAGTACGGATTTTCCATACTGTCCCTTCCCGCGCACAGTACAGCCACCTCCGCTATCAGCACGTGACTGAGAGCGGTGCCTCCGCGATGATCGATGAACCTACACTGATGCGTCATCATCGCCCGAAGTCCCAGTTGTCCTCAGCATCCACTCTCTGATGTCGCATGTTCCGTGGCTTTAGACAGATGTATGACAACGTGTCTCCACGATTATAGGGTTGTGCAGTGTTCTGGCGGCTCTAGAAATCCTCGGCACTCTGCCAGTTCACCCCTCCGTCCCTGCTCCCCAACCTGGTAACCACTGGTCGTTGTGCTGTCTCCACAGTTTGGCCTTTTCTGAAACGTCCCCTAGTTGGAATCAATCAGACTGGCCTCTTCTTCTTAGTAAGAGCATTTTGGCTTCTGTGTCTTTTCATGGCCCGATAGATCATTTCTTTTTAGAGTTTAACAGCATTTTATCATCTGTGATGTCCCACGGTTAATTCCCCA
>NW_011923763.1:0-1130 GCF_000151845.1 Pteropus vampyrus
CGGGCAGTTGGGAAGAAGGGCTCAGCTCACTCCACGTTGCTGGCTTATTTTCCAGGATGTGGATGCTGCCTACATGAATAAGGTTGAACTACAAGCCAAGGTCGATGCTCTCATGGATGAGATCAACTTCACGAGAGCCTTCTATGAGGCAGTAAGCATATCCACCTCCCTCGTATTTGCTCTAATGGGGTTCTGCGTAGGGTGGATGATCCCTGTAAATGTCGCAGAAGGAGATCTGACAATCCTACGTTCTGCAGGAGCTGGCTCAGATGCAAACCCACATCTCAGACACTTCCGTGGTCCTCTCCATGGACAACAACCGTAACCTGGACCTGGACAGCATCATCGCCGAGGTCAAAGCTCAATATGAGGAGATCGCTCAGAGGAGCCGGGCTGAGGCCGAGTCCTGGTACCAGACCAAGGTGGGCATGGGTGGGCAGTGGCTGAGGCGTTCCTGTGCTTGCTCCCTGAAGACCAGCAAGATCACAGACTTCACTGCGCAATCTACTTCTAGGGTGCTGGGTCCTCTCACAGAATGGGTACCCTGCACCGATAGACTAGACAATTACCGAATTTATGTGCAAGTCTAGTCAGTCAAAGAAACCCAATGCAAGAGCAAAGCTAATGTAGAAGAGAACCTAGTGATCGTTGCTTTACCTTCACCCTCATTCTGGCTCATAGCAATATAGTGCAGTACATTGCTGGTTCTGAGGAAAACTGGACAGTCAGTGGTCCCACCATAACAGGGATGGTCTGAGGTTCATGTATAGTATCCAATGACCTTGCAACATCAACGTTTTCTAAAATCTCTTGTGGGGAAGCCATTAGGTTCAAGTTTATTACATGCCTGATTGAAAGCGAATGCCACCATTAGCATGTGAAAGCCCATATGCCTCACCTTCTTTCCCTCTGGACTACAGTATGAGGAGCTGCAGCTCACGGCCGGAAGACATGGGGACGACCTGCGCAACACCAAGCAGGAGATTGCTGAGATCAACCGCATGATCCAGAGGTTGAGATCTGAGATCGACCATGTCAAGAAACAGGTACGGTGGGCACTACGTAGAGAAAAGCATCATTCCCTTGCCAGACCACCTGGCAGTCATCAGCCATCATTTGGGTAATTCGTG
>NW_011923764.1:0-1130 GCF_000151845.1 Pteropus vampyrus
CCACCCCACAGACAAGCGGAACCCAGGGAGGCCTTTGGCCCCTCCGGTCCCTGGAGGCCGTCACCCGCTGGAAAGAGGTCAGTTGGGGGACACTGCAGACAGCTGTGGGTCTGATTCGGCCTCCGTGCATTATGAGCTTTGCGATCACCTCTTCGAGCCTTTCATTTCTTCATTTGAGTGCGTCCCACGCGTACCATTACGACCATCCCTGGCAGAAAGGTGAGGGAGAGGGAGGTGTCTGCTTCCGTCCTGAAGTCTGATTTCCAAAGCGGAAAGCAGGAAGGAGCAGAGGCCTTAGGAAGGAGCCCCGGGGCCTCTGGGATGAAAAGAGATCGTGCTGAATTGTGGCTCTGGAACGCCCGGTGTCCACACCCCGGGGAGGTGGAGGTGCTGGAGGCGGCCTGTCTTCTCTGGTAGACCAGGGTCCACACAGGTTTCCTTCGAAAATCCACCATATACATATATATGCATATAGATGAACATATATATGCATATATATGTATATGGTAGATCTGGCAAAAAGCTCTCTAGTGACGTCCATTTTGAGCCGGAACTGCAGACTTTCGAGATACGGCTCACTTGCGGCAAATTCACGGCCCTCCCGGCGCCTCGGGGCTCTGAGGGCGATGATCGGTCGTCTGCGGGTACTGGGGTACAGAAGTTGCAGAAGCACTCACTGACACTTTGAGCCCCTAGAGGGACAAACGGCGTCTCATTCCTCTCTGTATCCTCGTGCAGAGCTCCAGGCCACCCACAGACAGCGGACCCAGGGAGGCTTTGGCCCCTCCGTCCCTGGAGGCCGTCACCCGCTGGAAAGAGGTCAGTTGGGGGACACTGCAGACAGCTGTGGGGCTGATTTCGGCCTCCGTGCCTTATGAGCTTCGCGATCACCTCTTCGAGCCTTTCATTTCTTCATTTTGAGTGCGTCCACGGGGACAATAACGACCATCCCTGGTCAGAAAGGTGAGGGAGAGGGAGGTGTCTGCTTTCCGTTCTGAAGTCTGATTT
Source organism: Pteropus vampyrus (assembly GCF_000151845.1). Taxonomy (NCBI): domain Eukaryota; kingdom Metazoa; phylum Chordata; class Mammalia; order Chiroptera; family Pteropodidae; genus Pteropus; species Pteropus vampyrus. The sequence continues at coordinate 1,009 of NW_011923764.1, forward strand.
CCAAAGCGGAAGCAGGAATGAGCAGAGGCCTTTAAGAATGGAGCCCGGGGCCTCTGGGATGAAAAGAGATCGTGCTGAATTGTGGCTCTGGAACGCCTGTGTCACACCCCGGGGGAAGGTGG
>NW_011923765.1:0-1130 GCF_000151845.1 Pteropus vampyrus
GTTAGATGAATATAAATAGTTAACTGAATTGTTATATGTTGGCTATTTGATACCAAATATTACTAATGTAATCATGTAGTTAATTTTTTTATCAATGAAAAACTAAAATATCTTTTTATTTTTTATTTTTTTAATATATATATTTATTTATTTTTTTTTAAAATTAAGTTTATTGGGGTAACATTGGTTAATGCTAATTGGTTAATAATAATTATACAATTTTCAGGTGTACATTATAATTTGACATCTATATATTCTATTGTGTGATTACCACCCAAAGTCCAGTTTCCTTCAGCTACCATATATTTGATCCTCTTTACCCACTTCACCCTCCCCCCACCTCCCAATATTTGACCTCCTTTACCCCATCTACCTCTCCCCTCTTTCCCCACCCCCTAACTTCTGGTAACCACTCGTCCATTGTCCATGTCCATGAGTCTCTGTTTGTTCATCCTGTTCATTTGTTGCTTTTAGGTTTATATCCCACATATAAGTAATATCATGTGATTTTCAACTTTTTCAGTCTGGCTTATTTTGCTTAGCATGATTATCTCGAGGTCTATCCAGGTTGTCACAAATGGCAGTATTTCATCTCTTCTTATGGCTGAGTAATAGTCCATTGTATATATGTACCACAGCTTCTGTAGCCAATCATCTATCATAGGACACTTCGGTTGCTTCCATGTCCTGGCCACTGTGAATAATGCTGCTATGAATGCTGGTGTGCAAATATCTTTTCGGATATGGGTTTTCAAGTAGAGGGATTGCTGGATCATATGGCAGATCAATTCTTAGTTTTTTGAAGAACCTCCATACTGTTTTCAATAGTGGCTGTACCAATTCACAGTCCCACCAGCAGTGTATGAGGGTTCCTATTTTTCCACATCGTCTTCAACATTTGTTATCACTTGACTTGTTGATTATAGCTATTCTAACAAGTGTGAGATAGTATCTCGTTGTGGCTTTGATTTTCATTTCCCTAATAGCTAGTGATGTTGAGCATCTTTTCATGTATTTTTTCGCCATTTGTACATCCTCTAGGGAGAAATGTCTGTTCAGATCCTCTGCCTATTTTTTGATTGGATAGTTTGTTTCTTTGTTGTTATTGGGTTATGAGTTCTTTGTATATT
>NW_011923767.1:0-1129 GCF_000151845.1 Pteropus vampyrus
AATGTTCTCCGTATCTATGAGTTTGTTTCTGTTTCTTTCGTTTGTTAATTGTCTTACGTCTTCATATATGTGGAATCATATTGCATTTATCATTCTCTATCTGACTCACTCCACTCAGCACAATAACTTCTAGATCCATCATGAAATATCTTTTGATCTCTGAAATGAGTCCCTTGTAGGGAGTCTACATAAGGGTCTTATTTTCTTATTCATTCAACCATCCTATCTTTTGATTGGAGCATTTAATTCTTTTCATTTGAAGTACTCATTGATAGGTATGTAGTTATTGCCATTCTTTATTTGTATTTTTTATACATATTTTTTTCTTCTTCTTAAAGAAGTCCCTCCAACATTCCTGTCATACTGGCTTGGTGGCGATGAACTTCTTTAGCTTTTCCTTGTCTGGGAAGCTCTTTATCTGTCCTTTAATTCTAAATGATAGCTTTTCTGGGCAGAGTAATCTTGGTTGTAGGTCCTGGCTTTTCATCACGTTGACTATTTTGTGTCAAGCTCTTCGGGCCTGCAAAGTTTCTGTTGAGAAGTCGGCTAAAGTCTTATGTGAGCTCCCTTGTAGGTAACTAATTGCTTTTCTCTTGCTGCTTTTAAGATTCTCTCTTTGTATTTAACCTTTGGCATTTTAATTATGATGTGTCTTGGTTTGAGTTCATCTTGTTTGGGATTCTCTGAACTTCCTGGGTTTATATGTCTATTTCCTTCACCAGATTAGGGAAGTTTTCTGTCGTTATTGCTTCAAATAGGTTTATAATTTCTTGCTCTTTCTCTTCTCCTTCTGGTACCCTTATGATGTGAATGTCGTTACCTTTGACGTTTTCCCAGAGGCTTAAACTATCTCTTTTTTTAAATTCTTTTTTCTTGTTCTGATTCTGATTGGGTGACCCCCACTACACCATCTCTAAATTACTGATTCAGTCCCTGCTTCATCCACTCTGTCGATTCCCTCTAATGTACTCTTCATCTTGGATATTGTATTCTTCATTTCTCACTGGTTCTTTTTTACGTTTTCCAACTCCATTTTTATGTTTTCCATCCCTTTGTTAAAGTTCTCACTGAGTTCATCTCCTCTTCCCCTAAGTTTATTGAGCATCTTTATAGCCAGTGTTTGAACTGA
>NW_011923768.1:0-1129 GCF_000151845.1 Pteropus vampyrus
TGACCCCCTTTACTCCATCTACCTCCCCTCTCCTCCCCCACCCCTACCCACTAGTCTATAGTCCACATCCATGAGTCTCTGTTTGTCTTGTTCATTTGTTGCTTTTAGGTTTATATCCCATATATAAGTAATATATGATTTTCAACTTTTTCTGTCTGGCTTATTTCGCTTAGCATGATTATCTCGAGTTCCATTCATATTGTCGCAAATGGCTGTATTTCATCTCTTCTTATGGCTGAGTAATATTCCATTGTATATATGTACCACAGCTTCTTTAGCCAATCATCTATCGTAGGACACTTCGGTTGCCTCCATGTCCTGGTCACTGTGACTAATGCTGCTATGAATACTGGTGTGCAAATATCTTTATGGATATGATTTTTTAATTCTTTGGGGTAAATACCCAGTAGAGGGATTGCTGGATCATATGGTAGATCAATTCTTAGTTTTCTGAGGAACCTCCATACTGTTTTCTATAGCGGCTGTACCAATTTGCAGTCCCACCAGCAGTGTATGAGGGTTCCTTTTTCTCTGCATTCTCTCTAGCATTTGTTATTACTTAGGACCCTCTTTTGAAATTTAGACTCACCTAAATTTCCAGGTATTTACTAGAGATCTAGAGTAGTTTCGCTGGAATGTTAGAGCGTTTAAGTATATTTATGGGCAGAATTTCTGGATGTGTACTTTAAATACTTCCAAATACCCAAGAGGAAGAGCTCAAGCATCCAGGTCTCTTTGAAGTGCCCAGAAATGCGATCGCACAATCACAGGACCGGGAAGGCATGTGTTTCCTTAGAAAAGCCGTGTGTTGAAGTCTGAGTGATTTTAAATGACTCTAATTCAGTGTGGGTCAACCATGTGAAATGGCTTCCAAGAAAGCATGCGAGCTCTTAGGCTCTACTGAGAGGCTCTACTTAGAGTGGAAGGCACCAGAGTCTCCCCTGCCCACGCTGTTGTGATCTCGTCACTCCCGATTCACACTCTAGAGGGGACATTCACCAGCTGTGGAAACTTTAGTGGGGTGGGGTGGGGGCTTGACAACACTTCCTGGGAGAAAAAGTAGAACGAAGTTTGGGGTATTTAGCCCAAGGAAGAGATGACATACGGGGAATGAACCTTTAAATATTTA
>NW_011923769.1:0-1129 GCF_000151845.1 Pteropus vampyrus
TCACCATCCGTATCTTCTGGTGGAGTTATTTCTGCTCATTTGTGTAAACCCTGAAGTGAGTCATCTTGCAGTTCTTGATAACCCTATACAAAGCTGTCTCGTGTATGAATTCAGGACATCTCTCTGCAAGAGAGGAAACAAAAAAAGGAAAGAAGGAAGGGAAGGGGGGAAGGAGAAGATAGAGAAGAAAGGAGGAGGAAATTTTCAGGGGAAATTCTTGATAGAATTTAAATTTCCTCTCTGCAGGTATATCTCTCATATCACACTACACGCCTTAATATATACAATATTTACTTTCAATTAGATGTTAATAAAGCTGGAAAAAATGGATAGGCACTCTTAAAATAAGTTTTGGCCAACAGCTATGTCTCTAGGTGAGCTGATAAATACTAAATGCCAATACTAAGGATCGCCAGTATTCAAAATTGAACCTGTATCCCTGAAAAGCCTGCCCATGTTCACCCATGCAACTCTAATCCCTTATTTTCTTTTGTAGTCTAAGCACACATCTCTAGACACACTTACATAACTGCTCCAAGACTCATGTCCTTTATTTGCAACAAAGCGTTATAATATTTCCTCTTTATTAGGCTGTTTTATTAAATGAGATAATACAATGCTTGCCATACCTTAAGTGCTCAATAAATGGTAGCAGTTATTATTTCCATTTTAGTCCATCTCTTGGAAATTAAAGCAGTCAATAAGTGCTTGGCGATTATGCATTTTAAATTTTATTTCCTGGTTGGTTTAGGTAAAAATATTTGGAAGCCAAGTCAAATAGTAGTAGGAAAAGCACAGATTTTTGGAGACAAAAGGACTCTGGTGTGACTCTGATTTTGTCAGTTGTTAGCTAAGGGAACCTTTAGAAATTACTAAGTCTCAATTTCTTCATTAGTGAAATAAAAAGAGCAATCCTTAAACATTAATAATAAATAGCTATAATTCATTGAGTGCTTCCTGCAGGCCAGAGATTATTGTAAATATCTGTATTAGTCTGAACATTTACAAGGTAGGTATTATTAATATGATGGGTATCAAAAGAGGAGGATGATGATTGAAAAGATGCTAATCCTTGGTATTCTTGAAAACTCTTAGCCTCATTTGCAAGTATTTTTTTTTATCTTCCTGG
>NW_011923770.1:0-1128 GCF_000151845.1 Pteropus vampyrus
TCACCTTTGGGGTGGGCAATGCTCCCGCCAGTGTGACAAAGGGGCTGTAATGGAGTCATTGCCTTAGTGTTTACGAAACAGCGATGAGCACAGAAAACCCGAGTTTCTGCCTTGGACAAACCATTGTCGTGCCCTGCACTTGTCACAGAGCTGTGAGGACGCCTGTTCCGGAACTCACAGCTCACAGGCTCCTTAGCACTAAGAGTGGCTCTCGCGGAGGGCCGAGGCTTAGGGGTGAGCCTGCGGGAGGCTGCTGTCTGTTGGGGTGGTGGGGGGCAGCAGCCAGAAAGCTGCTGGTGTGACCAGAATCTTGTTCACGCAGCGTCTCCTGAGGCTGTAACACAGCGAGCGCTGTGCCGGGCAGGCTCCCTGCTCCTGGAGGTCACGGTGGGTGGCGGAGGCAAGGGCGCCTGCTCATCAGGTGAGCTGTGAGCGTGTGAGGGTCAGGGACCAGCGGGGCTTGCTGGCACAGAAGGAGAAGGTGGGGAGTTCGAGGCAGGTGCGGTAGCAGGAGCGAGTCAAGGGCCCGAAGCCGAGATTGTCTGTTTGGAAGGTGTTTGCAGCTGCCCGGTACTGGCCACCTCGCCCGCCAGCCGAGCTTGGAGATTTGGCCTCCGCCACTGTCCACGGCTCCCTGGGGGAGCAAGGGACAGCCATCCTGCTGAGACCCCTTGGGAACAGCAGAAGGGAGAGGAGAGAGTGCCCCTGATGGGGGGGGACAAGGAAGACGGGCACCTGGGGAGGTGACCAAGAAGGTGACCGTCTAACTTGCAACACATGAGGGTAAAAAAAGTTCTATTAAAGTTTTAAAACTCTAAATATTAGCCCATTGTGCCTGCTCGGTTTGAAGTAGCAAAGAGTTGTAAATTTTATAAATGTCTAACCGTGGAGAATTAGTTTGGAGATGAGGCTGGCATGAAATGTATGTGTGTGTGTGTGTGTGTGTGTGTGTGTGTGTGTGTGTGTTGTGTGTAAGTGTGTGTGTGTGCACGGGCACATATATACAAAGAGATCTGGATCGTTCCACACTAAAGATTTAAATAATCGTTCTCTGAATGGCTTAGATTTTGACTTTTTCCTCCCCTGGATGAACAAGCATTGCTTCTGTAATAAGGAAAAATAATATGA
>NW_011923771.1:0-1128 GCF_000151845.1 Pteropus vampyrus
GACCTCCTGATCGCGCCACTAAGGAAGTCTCTGGTCAATGCATTTGTTGTCTTTCTCTGACTTATTTCACTTAGTGCAAACGCGTCCTCCGTGGGACTCGCTTCCTGGACTTCCTTTCCCCACTGGGAAGATCTGCCCACAAAAATGGCATCTCAGGCAGGCAACGGGAGTGCCCGGCTGGCCCTGAACACCACTGTTTTGATGACGCCCCTTCATCTGCACGGCTGCTGTCTTTTTATGATAAGTGGCCGCGAGGTCCCCACTTACGGCAGCGACGCCAGATTACTTCTGAAGTCAAATTGACTTAAGTAAAAATGAAAGCGAGTCGACGGCCAGGAAAGCATTACGAGGATACCAGGGCGGGTGGAACGCGGATGAGGCAAAATCGCGAAGCTGGGAGGAGTGAGAAGGAAGCTTGGGGAATGTTAATGAGACGCCACAAATTTGTTTCCCGACTGGGATGCGCGGAATTCGCTGAACAAATGAGGGCGGGGGACGGCCAAGCAGCCCCGTCCATCACAGAAGGCCCTGCCGGTCTTGCCTACAGTGTTTGCTTTCCCGGCTTCAGGGGTCCTTGCTTCAGAGGCCCAGGAGGGTTTGGTTGGGAGTTTTTTTTGGCATAGGCTCTAGGGACCACCTTTAAGATTGAGAGAGAGAGAGAGAAGAGAGAGAGAGAGAGATAGAGAGAGAGACAGACAGACAGAGAGACAGAGAGATTGAGAACAAGCCAGCGGTCTTCTGAGAAACATGATCCTTTTGATTTTTCACTCTGATTTCTTGGGCACTGACCATTCATGAGGCTTTCTACCTCTCCTAGCAAAGCTGCACGTGGAAGTCACCCCCATTTACGGATAACTGTACCAGGATCAGAGAGGGTAGGGAACTTGCCCAAGGTCGCAGAGCCAGGAGGTGCAGAGGAGATCAGTGCCCACACGGACTTGACTTTGAGGACCATGCTCCACGCCCAGACTTCGCCTGGCGAGAACCTGGGCTTCCCTGCCCCTACTCAGGCTCCACGGCCACGGTCACTGCGAACCGAAGCATCAAACTCCCCCGATGGCTGCTAGACCACTGTCTACTCCGGGTATGGGCTTTTTCAACCTCAGCACTATGGCTCTTCGGGGTCAG
>NW_011923772.1:0-1128 GCF_000151845.1 Pteropus vampyrus
GAGCGATACATTTCTGATTTAGAGTCAGTACACGGGACCATTCAACCGTCCATGCCGAAAGGTGAGGGAGAGGGGAATGAGTGCTTCCGTCGTGGAGTATGATCTCCATAGCGGAAAGCACGAAGGTGCAGAGACCTTAGGAACGAGCCCGGGGGCCCACGAAAGGAAAAGAGAACAAGCTGAAAGATGGCTCTGGAACGCCCGGTGTCCTCAACCCGGGGAGGTAGAGGTGGTGGAGAAGGCCTGTCTTCTCTGGTAGACCAGGGTCCACACAGGTTTCCTTTGAAAATCCACCATATACATATATATGCATATAGATGAACATATATATGCATATATATCTATATGGTAGATCTGGCAAAAAGCTCTCTACTGACGTCCTTTTTGAGCCGGAACTGCAGTCTTCCGAGATACGGCTCACTTGCGGCAAATTCACGGCCCTCCCGACGCCTCGGGGCTCTGAGGGCGATGCTCGGTCGTCTGCGGGTACTGGGGTACAGAAGTTGCAGAAGCTCTCACTGACACTTTGAGCCCCTAGAGGTACAAACGGCGTCTCATTCCTCTCTGTATCCTCGTGCAGAGCTCCAGGCCACCCACAGACAGCGGACCCAGGGAGGCTTTGGTCCCTCCGTCCCTGGAGGCCGTCACCCGCTGGAAAGAGGTCAGTTGGGGGACACTGCAGACAGCTGTGGGTCTGATTTCGGCCTCCGGGCCTTATGAGCTTTGCGATCACCTCTTCGAGCCTTTCATTTCTTCATTTTGAATGCGTCCACGGGGACCATTACGACCATCCCAGGCAGAAAGGTGACGGAGAGGGAGGTGTCTGCTTCCGTCCTGAAGTCTGATTTCCAATGCGGAAAGCAGGAAGGAGCAGAGGCCTTAGAAGGAGCCCCGGGGCCTCTGGGATGAAAAGAGATCATGCTGAATTGTGGCTCTGGAACGCCCGGTGTCCACACTCCGGGGAGGTGGAGGTGGTGGGAGCGGCCTGTCTTCTCTGGTGGCTCAGGGGGTCCACACAAGGTTTTCCTTCGAGAATCCACCATATACATATATATGCATGATAGATGAACATATATATGCCATATATATGTATATGGTAGGATGTGGGCAAAAACTCTCTACTGACGT
>NW_011923773.1:0-1128 GCF_000151845.1 Pteropus vampyrus
ATTTTTCCAGGGAAATTTTGGTAGGCCCCAATGGTTAACCCGTGTTCCCTATTATAAAATTTAAAGTTTTTTTAATCTTACTGAAAAACAAGGATAATAAATACTCCAATATGCCATCATTTCTTAAATTATTTTTCAGCCACTGATACTGTGTAATGGAGTACTTACTGCTCGGACATTAATTCCCAACTCCAGACCCAGTCACGTCATTTTAGTAGCTCGCAATTGGCCATGGTAGGAATATTCACACGATGGAAATCAACTTGTACTTATAAATAAGAAATTGATTTATTGTTTTGTTGCTTGTCTACTTGACATGGAGTTGACATGTTGGAGGAAATATTAATAACAGGTCAAAGTTAAAAGCATGTTGTGTTTACAGCTATTACATTGTGAATTGCACAGACTGTTGAGGAAACATTGTTCCAGCATTTTAAATTATTTTGGCTCATTAGAACAATTTACTAGCCTTTTGTAGAATTAATTTCACCATAACCAGCTATGAAAAAATATTGTGTTAAGTTTAATTTTAAAACATGAAGTCGATTCGAATGATTTTCAGGACTGTACATAATAATATAGAATAAACAATGTTCCAATCCCTGCAATTACACAAATAGCTGAAAAGAAAACATTGCAGTCAGTTGTCCTGAAAATGAAATGTTTCAGTCTATTGAAAATACTTTTGAGGATGAGCAGTATTTAACAGTAAATCACATAGCAGATTTGGCAATAAATTTATTGGGAAAATGTTAGTGGATTGGTATACAACTCCATTTGTCAAATCATGGTCAAATTCCAGCCATAGGTTGGCTATGGATAGAAAAGTTTGGCAAAAATCAATAAAAGCATTCTGTGAGACTCAATTGGCTATGCAAAATTGATAATAAAAAGTATTGTATATTTTGTTATTATTTATAGATTGTGTGCTACACATACTTTATATCAGTAAAATTTATAATGATCTCGTGTGTATATATATGTACATGTAAAGTTTTTTTTTCCTTCATAGAGAACTTTGTTAAAAATTTACCAGCACACCACTAGCTGTAGCCTAAAGGGCAGGAGGGTGTCCTTTGAACTCAAAGATTGAGAGAGCTCTATCTGGGCTCAGGCCATGGTCTTGAT
>NW_011923774.1:0-1128 GCF_000151845.1 Pteropus vampyrus
GGAGGAGGAAACAGTGTGTGCAAAGGCATGAACATGAGGGAAGACCTGGGGTGGGGGGGATGTTCGGTCATTGTGGTCAGTAACAGATGAGGGCAGAAGTGATACAAGGTGAGTCTATTGTGGCAGCAGTGACCCTGCAGGCAGGACCTGAGATCTGGCTCTTAGAGCAGCAGGAGTCTTGGAAAGTTTCAGGCAGTGGTGACAACATCACCCGGTGATTTTAAAGTGTCCTTCTGGCTGCTGTGTGGGGACAGGTTTGAGAGAGTGAGACCAGCGGTCCAGGGACCACCGAGGAGGCCTGGGGTGTATGTGACCAGGTTAGGGTATGATGTCTCCTGGCCAGGGCATGATGTCTCCTGGCCAGGGTTTCACATTAATTGGAATTAGTAGATTATTGGCTTAAGATTGTCACCGAGTCCAGAACAGGGTTTTGAGGGAGTTCTGATAAAGGGGTGTGGGGAATAATGAGAAGAGCATTATTAATAAAAATAAAAACCTTCCACGTATCCAGCAGCCCGAAATACTGAGTGAGCATCAGCTGTGAGCCGGGTCTTGGGTTGAGTGATGAGATCTCAAATCAGGTACAATTCCTGCTCCCAAAGACCTCATGGGGTCTCAGAGATATGCTTCAGCTCCCTGGCTTTCCAGGGTCTTCAGAAAGGGCTAAAAACAGCCCCACTCCTGTAGCCCACCATTCCCAGCCCTGTCTACCCCATCACCCTGCTTCAGTTCCTTCTTGGCAGTTAGTTGTACTGGAAGCTGTCCTGGTTATCTCTTTGTTCACTCGAATGCTCTCTGCCTCCCCTACTCTGAGATGGTGAGCTCCATCAAAGGGACCACCACAGCTTTTTAGTTTGCATCTGTGTCTCTAGTACCTTGCCCAGAGCCTGGTGCATAGACTGTCTTGGCTGAATCACTGACAGGCCAGCTCACTGTGTGATACTGAGCAAGCCATTTGTCTGCTCTGAGCCTCAGTTTGCCTACCTGTATATTGGGGATGTTGTACCCTGGCCCCATCTTGTCATTATTTTCTGAGCTCAGCCCTGTGTTGCATGCTAGGTGTACAGGGATAATTCCGACCCACAGACTTGCTTGCTTGTGGACAACATCTGGAATTTCCACTTGCTC
>NW_011923775.1:0-1128 GCF_000151845.1 Pteropus vampyrus
TTATAAAGGGGATGGGTTCTTCAGATCTATTCAATCTGCCGGTAAAGTCATAAGTCCCATCTTCACAGTATTTAAATATTATAAAAGATTAACCCCATGTTGCTGTTCAATATAATCCCATTTAAACAGGTTTAATACTGTGAGATGGACATACGACTTTTACCTGCAGATTACTTTCTCATTTCGTATTGCAGACCTCATGATGGGTGTTGGGCAAGACTTTTTACCATTTCCCCCCATTTTTATAGGCTGAAGGGCTGATTTTTGCAGATAATTTCTGCTTCATATTTTCATCCCTACTCTTGTTTGTATGTCATAAGAGAAATTATGTATTGCCCTGATGAAATGTGTTAAAGCATATAAATTACCTTCTTTTATTTGACCCTGAATTTCTCACGTTCTGGGGCAGGAAAAAAATCTGTATTGCTAAAAATATGCTAAATATCATCTGAGTCTTCAGGAAGTTGTAATCATTTTGCCGGTGGAGGGTCTTGCCACAATGTTGATAAAAATGCAATACCTGCAAAGTGTAATAAAATGAGATATGTCTATACATCTATATCACATTTTCTTTATCCCTTCATCCATTGATGAATGGCTTAGGTCAATTTCATACCTTGGCTATTGTAAATAATGTTGCAATGAACATGGGGTGCATATATCTTTTTGAATTAGTGTTTTCATTTTCTTCAGATAAATGCCCAGATTGGCAATGCTGGATCATATGGTAGTTCTATTTTTAATTGTTTGAGGAACCATCATACTCTTTTCCATAGGGGTTGTACCAATTTACATTCCCACCAACAGTGCACAAAGGTTTCATTTTTTCCACATCCTCATGACCTCTTATTATTGTCTTTGTGCTTACAGCCATTCTAACAGGTATGAGGTGATACCTCATTGTGGTTTTGATTTGCATTTCCCTGATGATTAGTGATGGTGAGCATTATTTGTGTACCTGTCGGCCATCTGTATGTCTTCATTGCAAAAATTTCTATTCAGATCTTTGCCTGTTTTTTAATAGATTATTTATTTATTTATTTGCTATTGAGTTCTATGAGTTCTTTTATATGTTTTGGATATAATCTCTTTATTGGATATATGATTTACAAATATTTTCTTTCATTC
>NW_011923776.1:0-1128 GCF_000151845.1 Pteropus vampyrus
TTGGGAAGTCATTCATGTCACTTCTACACTCATTCCATTGGGTAGAACTTGGTCTCAGCATCACACACAAATGCAGGAGAGTTTGGCAAACAGTATCTAGTGAAGCACCCAAAAAGAAGAGAATGCAAGTTTTGGTGAATCACCATCAATGTCTCTCACAAACCCACTATATGATTGTTGTAAGGATGACTTAGGGTATATTAAATGTCTATCATGATGGTACATCTCATTATAAGTACTTGGTGTTAGTTTTCTTCAGTTCCCTTCTCACTCTAAATAGCCCCCAAGTACCCAATAAATACTTAATAAACAGAATAAATTAATCAATAATCATAGTTCTTTCTTCTCTGAATTGGGGACCTTTGAAATCTGACCTTGTTTTGGACTGATCTGTGCTAAATCTCTTTGGCTTTGATTTTACTTTGAATTAGAAACATCTGTCAGGAAACCTAGACTATTTTCCAAAGAACCCCATCTGGTCTATTGGAAACTGTTTCAAAGTTGAAACATCAACTCGGACAGGTCCTTTGGCCACTAAAGATACAGCCCCTAGGGACATGTCTATGTTGGCTATTAACATAAAATAGCATAGCAGAAATTGGATGAAAGTCATCTGCTGTGCTGGATTTTATATTCTTTTTAAACTTACCAGCCTTTAAATATACTTTTCACAAACATTTGATTTCCCACCCCCACCCCCCAGATTTTAAATCACTTTGCAGACAACAGAAAGATTTATAAAGGAACTGTTTTTGTTCCATTCCATTTCTACACTCGTTATAATGCTTGCTTCTTTTGCCTTCCATACATTTTTTTTTTAAATTGGTTAACTTCTTTTCTAGCTGTATTGAGGTGCAATGACAAAGTTATAAGACATTTAAAGTGAAAATATGATTATATGATATACATATTCATTGTGGAGATATTCTCCTCATTGAGTTAATTAACACATCCATCAGCTCACATATTTATCAATTAATTAATTAATTAATTATTTTGATGATGATGGTTAAATTCTCTCTTAACAAATTTTCAATATAGAATACAGTGTTATCAACTATAGTCACCATATTATACATTAGATCCTCAGACCTTATTCATCTTATAACTGAAAGTTTGTACCCTTTT
>NW_011923777.1:0-1127 GCF_000151845.1 Pteropus vampyrus
AAAAGGGGCACTCAGAGAAAAAATATTCCCAATAAAGCAACTTCCAAAGTGCAGTGATGGATGGAGCTAAGTTTGAATTACAGCTCTGCTACTTAATCACTATGTGATTATGGCCAAGTTATATATATATATATATATATATATATAAAACAGCTTATAGTTTCTGTTTTTTTTTTCTATGCAGCATATTAGTAATGACACATGATTTGCAAAGTTGTTGAGAGAATAGTAGATAATGTATATAATCTACTTGGCACAATGATAGATAAATGGTATGCAGTTAATAAATGGCAAATGCATGATTAGACAGTTTTATTATGAAACTATAGTCATTCAGTTCCTTCATTCTTTGAGCAGCACTTGCCAAGAAAATATCCTATTATATCTATTATATCTTGGTTTAACCAGGTTTAGAGGCAAGATACCTGTTCTCAAGGGTAAGTATCTATTATAATAGGATAATAATTGCTATTATAGACTTGAGACAGTGGGTGCTATTCTATGTGTTTCCATGTTTGACTTCGAAGTAGAATATTACTTTAGGTCCATTCTTAATAAATTCAATTGATATTATACCATAACCATAAAGTTTATTATAAATTTTATATTCGAGAGTAAATGTTCAGAATAATTCTATGTAAACAGCAATCATCCTCTTGTAAATTGTGACTATAATTAATGAATGTAGTCAGTAATAAACTATCAATGTAGAGGAGGTACAGTGTATAAGAACAAGGCTGCCAGAAATACACATCCTAGGTTTGAATAAGCTTTTGCTACTACCTGTGTGATGTTAAAATTACTTAACCTCTCTGTGCCTCAGTTTCCTTATATTTGGTGCCATCATCATAAGATTGTTGTGCTCATTAAATGAATTGATGTTTACTATCTGGCACAAAGTGCTATATTTCTTCTTGTTAAGCAAATCTATTTGAAAGAAAATTGTGATTTGTCTTTTGAAATTCTAAAAAGAACAAAACAAATAATTTTGGTTGGGGTATGTTGGAGATGAAAGGAACACTTTTTTCTTATTCTTGACAAATTTATTCTTCAATAAAAAAACAAGTTGTATGGGAAACACAATCCCAGAATTAAAAGCAATCCAGATAGGATTTGATTGAAAATGA
>NW_011923778.1:0-1127 GCF_000151845.1 Pteropus vampyrus
CATAGGAAGCTGGATAAGTTCATAGGTGATGCCAATGCCTTAGTGAGGATCAGCACCTGACTGGACCATGAGGTACACAGATCCCTCAGAGGTTCTTGAATGAGTTTTAGTGGGTTTGCAAACTCACTGAAATTGTGTGCAAAATATTGTAAATGTGGGCACATGTGCACTTTTTCATCAGATTTTGAAAGAAATCTTTGATCTGCCAAAGATAAACATCTATTGCTCTAAATTATTAGGGTTTTCTAAAATGATATGATTTTGACTAAAACCCATAATAAGAAGACTATTTTATATTGCAATGCTCTATGCATGCGCACACACAGATATATATATATATATATATATATATATATATATATATATATATATATATATATATCTTTATAAAAATTATCATAAAACAATACAATGGCTTAAGTCAGGGAAATTCCAGAATGTTTGAGAAGGGACACAGTGTCCTGTGTGTCTAGAAAGAGTGACAAGAAGAGCAAGAGAAGGCGCTGCCTTTATCATCATGGACATGATCATTGACAGCTACCCTCTTCTCTTCTACTTCACCCAGGCAACATGAGTTGCTTCTTTATCTCTGCTTCCACTGCTTCCACAATTCTTTTCAAATACCTTTAATATTTTCATACTTATCACAGTGTATTTCTATTTTTTAAAAATATATCTTTTAATAGAAAATTTTGTTATGCTTTAACTCAAAATATATGCTGAGTATTTATATATATGTTGAGTGTGTGTGTGAGAGAGAGAGATTGGTAGAAGGGATCAAATATTTGAAGATCAAGTTTTGACAAACAATATAGGAGAGAATTATATTATACTTAATAAAAGTTTTATATAATTATATATTTTATATTAATTTTTAAAAGTTATTTTACATACATTTTCTAATTGGTGATTCATAATACTCCTGCAAGCATTATTTTTCTCTTTTTACTACTACTATTACTACTACTACTACTACTACAACTACAGTTACTACTACTACTGTTGCTGTTGGTGATATTGCTATTGTAGTACAACTTATTATGAACCAGATACTGTTCTAAGTTGTTTACATGTGTTTCCTCTTTTAATCCTCACAGCAACCCTATGAGGATATAGTATTATTCTTT
>NW_011923779.1:0-1127 GCF_000151845.1 Pteropus vampyrus
CCATCGAGTTAGGGTTAGCGGATGCGGCGTCATTCGTGGAGACACAGGACAGCTGCGTCCAGTGCGCTGACGAGAATAGTGGCGGGAGTCCCCTCCGGAGCATAGTGAGGGCAGCTGTGAGCCGTGAGCCGCTGGCGCCCTCTGTCCAGCATGGCCCACTGCTCGCTGCCGGCTCCCTGGAGCCCGGGTCCCGTGGCCGCACCGGGGGGCCTCGCTCTGGCTCAAAGTGCAGGGAGCAGGAGCCTGACGTTTACCTAGAGCTTCGTGCGAAACTGGGGCGAGGGGCTTTCGTCCACACCGGGGCCTGCGTGGGCTCCGAGCAAGAGTCATCGACTGCGGTGACGGCTCAGCCGACGCCAACCTGTCACGTTCCCCAAACCCTGCAGCACCCCGGTGGGGCTTAATCACCCCAGCATGTACCTACAATGCTGAGGCTGGGAGAAAGCTCACACGGGAGACACACGCAACTCCCCAGCCCGCGGGGGACCCCAGAGTGACTGTCCGCGGCAGCCGTGCTGCCACAGATCCATCAGAGTCGGGGGGTCGGGGCCCCCCTGCCCGGAGAGGCAGGGCAGGAGGCTGACACAGCCGCCGACGGCCAGTGCCATGGTACCCATTCACGCCCGGCAGGGAGGCCTCCGTGGAGACACGGGACCAGCGTGCGCGGTGACCGCACGCTGCTGCGGGGGATGCGGGGTGCCCGGGGGCCGGGGAGCTGCGAGCCCCTCCCCCGGCCCTCACCCTCCGGCTGCTCCTGAGCTACGTCTTTCTTCAACGATCCGGTCATCAGTAAGTGGACTGTTTCCCTGGATTCTGTGAGCTGCTCCGTCAAACTGCTTGAACCCGAGAAGGTGTCACGAGAAGCTCGACGTACAGCCGTCAGCCAGGAGCACAGGTGGTCCCCGGAATGTGACTTGGGCGTCTGCAGACAGGGCGGTCCTGGGCGCCCGGCCCGAAGCCTGTGAGACGCGATGCTCCGTCTGGTCCGGCAGCGTCAGAATTGAGGGGTGCGGATGCAGAAGTGGTGGGCTGGGGAGCCACACACGCCCGTGTGCACGTGCCCGGGTGTGGGGGAGGGCGGGCAGGCATCATAGGGCTTTCACCTGACGACGGTCAGCGCCGTCCGG
>NW_011923780.1:0-1126 GCF_000151845.1 Pteropus vampyrus
TCTCTTTCCTTCTTCCTTTCCCCAATCTTTCTTTCTTTTCTTTTCTTTCTTTCTTTCTTTCTCTCTTTCTTTCTCTCTCTCTCTCTTTCTTTCTTTCTTTCTTTCTTTCTTTCTTTCTTTCTTTCTTTCTTTCTTTCTTTCTTTCTTTCTTTCTTTCTTTCTTTCTTGTCTTTCCTCCCTCCCTCCCTCCCTCCCTCCTTCCCTCCGTCCCTCCCTCCTTCCCTCCGTCCCTCCCTTCCTTCCTTCCTTCTGTCCTTCCTTCTTTCCTGCCTTCCTGCCTTCCTGCTGTTCTTCCTTCCTACTTCTTTCCCCTCTAACTGCCCTGGCTAGAACCTGTGGTACAATGTTAAAAGAAGAGGTGAGAGTGGACATCCTTGCCTTGTCCCTGATCCTAGAGGGAAAGCATCCAGTCTTTTACCATTACCCAAAATATTAGCTGTGAGTTTTTCATAGATGCCTTTTATCAGGGTGAGGAAACTCCCCTTCTCTTCCTAGTTTGTTAAATGTTTTTATGATGAAATGGTATTGGATTTTGTGTAATTCTTTTTCTGTGTCTATTGAGATGATCATATGGTTTTTGTTTTTTAATCTATTAAAGTGATGCATTATATTAATTGTTAAACCAACCTTGAATTCCTGGGATAAATTCCACTTGGTCATATTGTATAATCCTTTTTATGTGATGCTAGATGTAGTTTGCTGGTATTTGTTGAGGATTTTTTTGTCATATTCATAGGGATATTGGTTTATAATTTTCTTGTGATATTGCCACCTGATTTGGGTATAAGGGTAATAGTGGCCTCTTTTGTTTTATTTTTTATTCTTAACACTATTGTTCTAGCCACTTTAGGGACTTGCACAAGTGTAAGATGAGAAGAGGAGGGAGTCAAGGGTTGCCAGTGTATCCTCAGACAACAGCATGGGAAAGGGGAAGAAAACCCCAAAGAGAGTCTACAGGTTTCTTACCTTTTTTTTTTTTAAATAAAAAGCGAAAAATTTTTTTTAATTTAGTTTCGAGTATACAGTACATTGCTAGATATCTATATAGTCATAAACGATCCCCCATGCTCCGTCCTCCCTGACTCTCTGCTAGCTAGTGTATAATGCTAACTGCATTCCCTATGCC
>NW_011923781.1:0-1125 GCF_000151845.1 Pteropus vampyrus
AGCGGAACATTAATGGTGCCAAGACTGCGCTAACCCCTGACCTGGCATCTCACTGAGCGCTTGTCACGTGTTCCATCCACACATTTTGAAGGGGCAGACGGTAGTGTCGTCTCGTTTTGTAGCTGAGGATGTGGAGGCACCAGGGAGTTAAATAACTCTCCCATCCGGGGACTGTAAACGGAGAACAAAGCGGAACCAAAGTCGATTAAAGGAGACTTTGGTTTTGAATAAATACAGACACCTCCGAGGAGAAATGCAGAGAATCTGTGGCTGGCAGGAGACTGAGTTCCTTCGAGGCCCTGGCACATGGCTGTTTGGGGACACCGGTGCCATGCCCACAGGGAGGACGGTCGTCATTGAGTGCTTGCCCTGTGCTCCCGGGCTGGGCAGATTTTCCCATCCCCCTGCTGCAGGTCATAGAAACAGAGGCTCAGAGAGGTGAACTAACTTGTCACGAACACACAGCTGGCCTTGCGCTCACATCCGACTCCAAGAGCCCTGTGTTCCTTCTTCGTGCCATGTCATCTGCCCGATTGAGTGCCCACTGCAGCCCCGGGAGAAGGAAGAAGACACTGGTGGTATTTTACTAATTTATTAAAGATCGAGTGAGGGAACCAAGGACCCTGCCAGATGACTAAGGGAGGACTCCGAACAGAGCTGGCTTTTCCGAGTCTCGGCCATGGGGCGGGGGACAGGGTGACGTGCAGGCAGACGGCCCCGCGGCGCCTGCATCTTCGTAAGTGCAGGGGTGACAGGAGCCGCGTATCCCGCAGGCCACAGAGGGTCGGCCTGCTGGGGCGGAGACAGCGCGCGCCCCTCGTGCAAACATCCCGTGGTCCCCACACGGCCTTTCCTTCCCTGATCTTCTTCCAGAATCATTGACTCCTCACGAATCAGCAATGGTGAGGTTCGGTCTGTGCCAGAAGACGCATTCAAACCCTAACTGCCAATTAACAGGGTCTGGCCTCCGGGCCTCGCAGCCCCGCCTGCGTGTCCGGCCCGGGCGGGAGGTCCCATGGCGCCGTGGCCGCCGTGGAGCGGGGCCCGTGGCCGCGGAGCCGTGTGCTGTCTGCGAGTACTCCGCGGACCCCCGCCGCCTCCCGCAGCCTTCCCTCTCGCTCCCAG
>NW_011923782.1:0-1124 GCF_000151845.1 Pteropus vampyrus
CCCCACTGACCTCTTTCCAGCGGGTGACAGCAGTCAGGGACGGAGGCGCCAAAGCATCCCTGGGTACGCTGTCTGTGGGTGGCCTTGAGCTCTGCACCCTGAGGATACAGAGAGGAATGAGACGCCGTTTGTACCTCTAGGGGCTCAAAGTGTCAGTGAGTGCTTCTGCAACTTCTGTACCCCAGTAGCCGCAGACGACCGAGCATGGCCCTCAACGCCCCGAGCCGCCGGGAGGGCCGTGAATTTGCCGCAAGTGAGCCGTATCTCGGAAGTCTGCAGTTCCGGCTCAAAATGGACCTCACTAGAGAGCTTTTTGCCAGATCTACCATATACATATATATGCATATATATGTCATCTATATGCATATATATGTATATGGTGGATTTTCGAAGGAAACCTGTGTGGACCCTGGTCTACCAGAGAAGACAGGCCGCCTCCAGCACCTCCACCTCCCCGGGGTGTGGACACCGGGCGTTCCAGAGCCACAATTCAGCACGATCTCTTTTCATCCCAGAGGCCTCGGGGCTCCTTCCTAAGGCCTCTGCTCCTTCCTGCTTTCCGCTTTGGAAATCAGACTTCAGGACGGAAGCAGACACCTCCCTCTCCCTCACCTTTCTGCCAGGGATGGTCGTAATGGTCCGCGTGGACGCACTCAAAATGAAGAAATGAAAGGCTCGAAGAGGTGATCGCAAAGCTCATAAGGCACGGAGGCCGAAATCAGCCCCACAGCTGTCTGCAGTGTCCCCCAACTGACCTCTTTCCAGCGGGTGACGGCCTCCAGGGACGGAGGGGCCAAAGCCTCCCTGGGTCCGCTGTCTGTGGGTGGCCTGGAGCTCTGCACGAGGATACAGAGAGGAATGAGACGCCGTTTGTCCCTCTAGGGGCTCAAAGTGTCAGTGAGTGCTTCTGCAACTTCTGTACCCCAGTACCCGCAGACGACCGATCATCGCCCTCAGAGCCTCGAGGCGCCGGGAGGGCCGTGAATTTGCCGCAGTGAGCCGTATCTCGAAAGTCTGCAGTTCCGGCTCAAAATGGACGTCACTAGAGAGCTTTTTGCCAGATCTACCATATACAATAGTATATGCATATATATGTTCATCTATATGCATATATATGTATATGG
>NW_011923783.1:0-1124 GCF_000151845.1 Pteropus vampyrus
TCACTGGAGTCCTAGGTATAGCAATTAGGCAACATAAGAAATAATGAGTATCAGAATTGGAAAGGAAGAAGTAAAATTATCTATTTGCAGATGACATGTTTTTATATATAAGAAATTCTAAAGTTTCTACTAAAAAATCTTGAGAAATAAAGTTGAAGGATACAAAGCTAATACACAAAGGTCAGTATGATTTCTGTATACTAACAATTATTAGAAAAATAAAAAATGGATCTCATGTACGATAGATCAAAAACAATAAAATACTTAGGAATACGTCTAACCAATGAGGTGAAAGGTCTCTATCTAGAAAACTAAAAGACACTGATGAAATAAATCAAAGAAGACACAAATAAATAGAACAGTATCTCAAGTTCATGGATTGGAAAAATACTGTTAAAATGTCAATACTACCAAAAGCCATCTATAGATTCAATACAATCCCTATCAAGATTTCAATGGCATTTATGCAGAAGTAGAAAAAAAACAATCCTGAAATTTATATGGAACCACAAGAGACCCCAAACAGCCAAAGCAACTGTGAGAAAGAACCAAATGCAAGGCATCACACTTTCTGATTTCAAGTAATTGGCATAAAAACAGACAAATAGACAAATGGAACAAAATTGAGAGACCGGAAATAAACACAAATATATATGGTCAACTAATACTTGACAAGGGAGCCAAAAATATTGAATGGAGAAAAACTGTCTCTTCAATAAATAGTGCTGGGAAAATTGGATATTTGCATGTAAAAGAATGAAACTAGACCCCTATCTCACATCACTCAGAAAAATTAACTCAAAATGAATTAAAGACTGAAATGTAAGATCTAAGACTGTGGAACACCTAGGAGAAAATATAGGAACAAAGCTTGTTGACATGGGTCTTGATTTTTTGGATGATACCTAAAGCACAAGCAAGAAGATAAAAAATAAACAATTACGATTATAACAAATTAAAAAGCTTCTGTACAACAAAAGGAACAATCAACGAAGTGAAAAAAACACCTATAGAATGGTACAAATAATTGTAAACCAAATATCTGATACGAATTTATATTCAAAATGTATAAAACTCATACAACTCAATAAAAAAAAGAAGTAATAATTCCAATTAACAAATGG
>NW_011923784.1:0-1124 GCF_000151845.1 Pteropus vampyrus
TTATTTGACCCCCTTTACCCCGTCTACCTCCCCCACTCCGTTCCCCCACCCGTACCCTCTGTAGCCACTAGTCTATAGTCTATATTTGCAAATTTTGACAGTATTTATTAGCAGCCTCATTAAAGGGTTCTGATATATAAGCATATAATTAAAAATTTCTAACTTTGGGAATTAAATTATTTAATAATGATGCTCATTGTGATTTTTATAAGCAGCTAATTTAAATTATTAATTATAACCAAAAGAAATCTCTGTAAAAATAGTTTTATCATTTTTAGTGCACATCTATCTTTGACCATATATCCTCTATTTTTCCTCCTGGTTACCTATGGCTGCAACAGACATTCCTGTGTTATTGACCTGACACCCAATTGATTAGATATGTAATGGGTGATCTTCCTAATCTATGTTGTCTTGGAATTTTTCCACTCCGTAGGAGAAAGTGTGGGTCACTTTCTTTGATAGTGGGACTTGTAAGATGAGAAGTTTGGTGGCCTTGTTCTAAGTTCTTTGGTGAAGCCAGACTGCAGTAAGAGAATGCAGAGCATGAAGATGGAAGTCATTTGGTGTCATATTGTGAAGAATTATTAAGAATTTATGGTGGAAATTTGGTAAATGAAAGGTCACACAAAAGGTTTGAGATGGTGAACATGTTTTTGTTAACCTATGGAGTGAAGTAAGAAACAATCTGTTTTTCAAAAAAAAAACAAAACAAAACATGCAATACAGTATAATTAACTATAGTCGCCATGCTGCACATCATATCCCATGACTTATTTATTTTATAACTGAATGTTTGTACCTTTTGACCTCTTTTCACATCTTCCCCACTCCCCACTTCCTGCTTCTGGCAATCATCAATCTGTTCTCTGTATCTATGAATCTATGAGCTTGGTTTTTTGTTTTGTTATAGATTCCACATAAAGGTGAGATCGCAGAGTATTTGTCTTTCTCTGATTTATTTCATGCCTTTGAGGTCCATATATTTTGTCACAAATGACAAGATTTCATTCTTTTTTATATCTGAACAATATTGCAATATATATATATATGTGTGTATATATATATATATATATATATATATATATATATATATATATATCTCACATTTTCTTTATCCATTC
>NW_011923785.1:0-1123 GCF_000151845.1 Pteropus vampyrus
TCATAATCCGTGCACGAGAGGCAGTTGCAAGAGCAGACGCTGTAATCAGGGGCGTGGATCGTGTCGCATGAGGCTCCCGGCATAATGTTCGCAGCGTTCCCTGTAACAGAAGCAGCTTGGAAATGCCGGCTCCAGGGTCCGGCTGGGCGGAGGACACGGCACCTGCAGAAGCTCATGCCGGGCTGTTTGGAAGCGGGAATCTGGTCACTCCATTCTAGACCCGATTTTCCTAGATCCCCTGGAGCCTACGGCAAAGCCAAGAGGAAGCACCTGTCCCGGGTCCTGCCAGCTTGGCCGCACCTACGGTGAGAACCGCTCAAAGCATCGCGACACTCGTCCTGGAAGAAATCTTCCCATAGCCTACCCCCCAGGCTGAAAATGAAGCGCGGTAGCTGTGCACACCGCGACGCACCAGGTGACGTCTGGGGCGCTGTGGAGTGGGTGACCGGGCGAGTGATGAACGCCAAACGGTCGTCAGGGCACGTGACCGTGGCCCAGCGGGTGCCGCACACTCTGACGTGAGACCGCGGGGGCGTCGCCGTCCCTGCTCACGTTCCTGCTCGGACAGCAAGGATGAGCGACGCCGCCTCCCTTCCCCTGCCAACGTGGTCCCCGCGTCCCCGCTCGAGCAAGGGCTTCGACTTCCAGCGGCTTCTACACCCCTTTCCCCGCCCCCCACGCCAATATCTGTGCCCGCACTACACGATAGTGACGGGTGTGAATGCCTGGACCACGATGGGGGAGTAAGCACAGAGCAGGCCTTCGGGGTCATATATATATGACTCCGAGTTTAAACATATATATGTTTAAACTATATAAACATTTATATATGTTTCTGACAATTCCATGAAATTCGAACCTTGGGACTGTCTGGACATGAATGTGTTGTGGGGGTTCTTTCCACTTTGGGTCAACATTTCTGACGTCATCGATACTCCAGAATGAAAACGTAGGGCCTAAGCTTTCCATTTGGAAGCAGCCGAATTGAAAGTAGGGTATTTCAATTACCTTTCAGTTTTATTTTAGGTTTAAGTATTTTGATTACAAGCAGCGGCAGTTGTGTGATTCAAGGGAGATTTACGTAGCAAGATTGGGGACCAGCAGCTGACCCCCCTCACCAGCT
>NW_011923786.1:0-1123 GCF_000151845.1 Pteropus vampyrus
GGGGAAAAGAGGTGACGCCTGATGCGTATTCACAGAAAAATGAAGTGGGTGACAAGAAACGAGAAAAATGGCCGTGTCCCTTACTGTGTTTGCGCGTCTATGAAAAAGAAGTTTCACTCAGGGAAAAAAACATCTTTGTGTCGCTAAAAACGATCACGGTGTCTTCGGTCAACCACCGATTGACACTTCTGAAAGATGGCAGCGAGTGTAATTTAGAAACTTTGTTAGTAGTCGCTTGCTAACTTTGACAGGTTTGTGAAAAATACGATTTGGGACAATATCTTAAGTGTAGCGCCTGCCTCTCGGACCTCTAGTCGCCTGATAGCTGATGAAAGAGTGTAGACACCGTGTACGGATGTAAATGTAAAGATTTTCGTAAGTACAGTAACCACACGATAACAATGAAAAGAAGAATGGTTTGGTGTGTGAAGATAAATGAAAACCAACCAAATGCTTATTCGGAGCTGGCTGTGGCAAAGAAGTCGGCCACTGTCACTTCTGTCTGACAGAGACTCGAAGGCTGACAGAGGCATGGGGACACTTTATAATGAGGAAGGCGCAGTTTCGGGGGGCCTGGTGGTGGCCGGTGCGGGGCTCCCTGAGCGACTGGCTGCCTGTGTGTTCGGCTTCTGGTTGGTCTTCAGTTAGAAGCAGGACAAAGCCGGGGAAGCTGCCAGTGAGAATCAAGTCCCCGGCATTTGGGGTTGGTTGTCACAGGGGTAACTTCTGGCTTCCTGGATTGTTGCTAGTTACAGAGGTCTGACTTCCGGCAGGCTGGCTCCACGGGCGGGTGACTGTGGATGACAGGTTGGGGACCTGGATAGGTTGCTGCCAGCGCCGGGTCCCAGTTCTGTTTTTATACTTGGTCTGGCCATTGTCCGTTTATATTTCTAGTCTCTCAGGGGGTTGCTGGTCCAGTGGAAAATCCTAAGGGATGTTTCTTCTGCATGGCAGTCCGTAAGCTGCAGCTCAAGAGAAATGAGCACGATTTAATGAACAAGGACCATGCTGGTCTTTGCTCTCTGGGTAAGGCCTTATCTGGGCAAAAATTTGAGAAAGAAAGTAAAACGGCAAGATGACTCAGAACAAGCGGCGACAATATGAAATGAAGACATCGCGCGTT
>NW_011923787.1:0-1123 GCF_000151845.1 Pteropus vampyrus
ACACTCTATGAGAATGGCAAGGAAAAAGATACCAAGACTATAAATGTAATTTATGGAGGATATGGGACATTATTATGGCTCCAAATATTCGTCTGATCGGCCATAACAGAAGAAAATCAAGATGTTGAACAGTTGTTTGAAGAAATAATGATGGAAAACTTCCCTAATCTAGTGAAAGAAAAGGACATAAAAAACCTCAGGAAGCTCAGAGAATTCCCAAAATCAGGGATCCAAAGAGGTCCACACCAAGAAACATCATAATTAAAATGCCAAAGGTTAAATATGAAGAAAGAATATTAAAAGCATCAAGAGAAAAACAGATAGTTACTTACAAGGGAACAGCCATAAGACTGGAAGCTGATTTCTCAAAAGAAACTATGCATGATAGAAGGGCTTAGCACAAAATATTTGACAGGATGAAGACCCAGGATTTTCAACCAAGAATAATTTATCCAGCAAAGCTATCATTTAGAGTTGAAGGACAGATAAACAGCTTCCCAGACAAAAATAAGCTAAAGGAATTTATGACCACCAAGCCGGTATTACAGGAAATGTTGGAGGGACTTCTTTAAGAAGAAAAAAAAAAAAAAAAAAATGTATCCGAAACAGGAATAAAGAATGGTAACAACTACATTCTATCAATAAGTACCTTAAATAGAAAAGAATTAAGTGCTCCAACCAAAAGATAGAGTGGCTGAAATGATAAAAAAAAACAAGACCTCTACATATGAAAAGGAAGGGGATGGAAAAAGATATTGCTTTGATGGACTTAGAAGGCATTTAAGTCAGACAGAGAAAGATAAACACTACATGATTTCACTTATATGCGGAATTTAAGGAATAAAAAGAATAAACTAATCAAAAACACACACAAATATAGTGGACAATTTGGTGATGGATAGAGGGGAGGGGAGTTTGGGGGACTAGGAGAATGGGGTGAAGGGTTAAAGGAGTACAAATTAGTAGCTGATGTATGATCATGGGGATGGGGAGCATGGCATAGGGAATGCAGTTAGCATTAATACATTGGCTAGGTGGAGGGTCAGGGGAGGGAGGGAGCAATTTGGGAGGGTCGTTTTATGAACTGTATAGATGTCTAACCAATGTACTGTATGCTTGAATG
>NW_011923788.1:0-1123 GCF_000151845.1 Pteropus vampyrus
TCTCTATACTTTGCGTTATGCTAGCAAATATCCTGCACCCTCCGCAACCTTATCTCTAGCTGCCAGAGTTTCTTATATTATATTTACCTGCATATGCACCTTATAGGCAGAGCCTCTTTTCTTTCTTACTGACAGTCAGCTCTTGACTTTGTTCTGAGTGATCCTTGATTATAGGTCACTTTTTCCAGAAATAAGAAAATCCTGATAGAAGGAGGATGTGATAGTGGGAACAGTGGGGGTCAAGTTTAGGGTGGAGCATGTAGGGGAAATACAATGGAAAAACGTCTGAGACCCTTTAGTAATATTGCAGACTAATGTAGGCTTCACAGCTTCTATTTCTGTTACTCTTTAGAATTTCCAAAAAACAGAAACTCTATTTTTATAATAACTTTTTGGGCTAGGCAGTGTAGGAATAATAATAATAATAATAAAATTATTATTATTATTATTTGCGAAAGAAAAAACAGCAGCTTAGAAAGTTAAATGATTTGCTGTAGGTCACCTGGCTACTATTAAGTGGTGAAACAGGTCCAGTCCTTCTGTCTTCTTGTTCTATTTTTGCTAGAGTATCTCTTTTTCTTTATTATTGTATGAGCGGACAAGAAATAAAAACAAACATATTCCATCTTTATAATTAAAAAAATTTTTTTGTTGCTTTCCCAGAAAACAAGAATGAAAAATGAACTTAAAGTTCCTGTTGACCAGCTTGGCTATTGCTACTACCTTCCTTCTCATTGACACATTCCAATAAGTTATGGCTGGAATTTGTGATGAGTGACTTCAGAATGGCCAAGGCTTTGGATGCTAAATCAATGATGTTTGAATCATTTTGTCTGGAAATCAGGCTGACTCTTACACTAGTCTAGAATTTTGAAGCCAACTGGCTTGTGTGATTGTGAGAAAGTTACCTTATTACTTTGTTCTTATTTCCATATCTGTCCCAGTGATGGGGGAATTATTATACTTGACATGTAACGAAGTAAGAGGAGAAAGATTGTTCTGGAACTTCCAAATGATAAAATTCCATTTAATTCTACCACTGAACATGCCACCCCATGTTTGTGTGGTATCACTTTTTCTTTTCCATTTCCATCTCACCAGACTTTTATTTTTATAACAACAA
>NW_011923789.1:0-1122 GCF_000151845.1 Pteropus vampyrus
CAGAAAGATCACCAGTAAAGTCTATTCTTCCACTTTTCTTTCACCATTATTTAGTTTGATACTGAGTTATACTTTTATTTTTAGCTAATTGAATTAATACTAATATAATTTACAAGTCACTCACGTCTCTTCCATAATTTGATCCTCAGGGCATCCTCGTGAGGTAGGTAGGTTGCATATTTTTGTCCTTAATTTACATGAAACCGAGCATTGAGCTTTAGAATATTTTCTTAATAGTGCAACCTGTTAAGTGGAAGAGTTGAGACTAAATGTCTCGTCTTTGCTTAATCCTCTGTCGGACTGTATTTCATCTCACATTTGACTTTTTAAAAAAATAAATAAATGCATTTTCTTCGGAGGGAAAGCAGTGTTTAACAAGTTCATATGGAGACGAACTATTGCCAAATGCTTTCCAAATGTAAACACTGTGTCTGGGCATTTTTTTTCATTTAAAGCATTACTAAATTAGATACCAGTTTGCCCACCAAGGTAATTAGGCCCGAGAGTGTATGTAACTTCTCCATGCTCACAGAACAGCAAAAGAACAAACTTGAAATTCAAAACCAGTCAACGGGCCACAAATAACATGCTCTTTCTATATCTAGGTCAATTAGTTTTAAAAATACATTGAAGCTTAATATTTATGTAAAGCAAAAAGCTAATATTTCTCTTATCACAAAGATATTTCTAGAAATATTCTGCACATTCAGTTTTAGCTAAGTTCCTCTGATGTAATTTTTTTTTCTTCTCTGATACATTATACTAGCAATTTGACCTTCTTTAGACTATACATGAAATACTTACATATGGCTTATATAGAGTTCATTTAGTCATAAATTGATTCTAACAAATACTACACAATCAGGAGGTATCACATTAGTACATTGTTCTTTGTCTCCACTTATTCCAGAGACATTTGAGGATCTGGTATTTGTCGAGTACTGTGACTGGCTCTATAGGTAGCCATCATTAGATTTGTACAGGCCTTGTGCTGCCCTGTGAATGGGGAGAGTGATGAAGGATGGGACCGAATGAAACAATCAACAGGCAAAAGAAAGACTACCCATATTGGTGTAGAGTGGATTTGGGAATTGATTCGGGGCTAACTAACTATGGGTTAAC
>NW_011923790.1:0-1122 GCF_000151845.1 Pteropus vampyrus
TCACAGCCCCACAGCTGTCTGCAGTGTCCCCCAACTGACCTCTTTCCAGCGGGTGACGGCCTCCAGGGACGGAGGGGCCAAAGCCTCCCTGGGTCCGCTGTCTGTGGGTGGCCTGGAGCTCTGCACGAGGATACAGAGAGGAATGAGACGCCGTTTGTCCCTCTAGGGGCTCAAAGTGTCAGTGAGTGCTTCTGCAACTTCTGTACCCCAGTACCCGCAGACGACCGATCATCGCCCTCAGAGCCCCGAGGCGCCGGGAGGGCCGTGAATTTGCCGCAAGTGAGCCGTATCTCGAAAGTCTGCAGTTCCGGCTCAAAATGGACGTCACTAGAGAGCTTTTTGCCAGATCTACCATATACATATATATGCATATATATGTTCATCTATATGCATATATATGTATATGGTGGATTTTCGAAGGAAACCTGTGTGGACCCTGGTCTACCAGAGAAGACAGGCCGCCTCCAGCACCTCCAACTCCCCGGGGTGTGGACACCGGGCGTTCCAGAGCCACAATTCAGCACGATCTCTTTTCATCCCAGAGGCCCCGGGGCTCCTTCCTAAGGCCTCTGCTCCTTCCTGCTTTCCGCTTTGGAAATCAGACTTCAGGACGGAAGCAGACACCTCCCTCTCCCTCACCTTTCTGCCAGGGATGGTCGTAATGGTCCGCGTGGACGCACTCAAAATGAAGAAATGAAAGGCTCGAAGAGGTGATCGCAAAGCTCATAAGGCACGGAGGCCGAAATCAGCCCCACAGCTGTCTGCAGTGTCCCCCAACTGACCTCTTTCCAGCGGGTGACGGCCTCCAGGGACGGAGGGGCCAAAGCCTCCCTGGGTCCGCTGTCTGTGGGTGGCCTGGAGCTCTGCACGAGGATACAGAGAGGAATGAGACGCCGTTTGTCCCTCTAGGGGCTCAAAGTGTCAGTGAGTGCTTCTGCAACTTCTGTACCCCAGTACCCGCAGACGACCGATCATCGCCCTCAGAGCCCCGAGGCGCCGGGAGGGCCGTGAATTTGCCGCAAGTGAGCCGTATCTCGAAAGTCTGCAGTTCCGGCTCAAAATGGACGTCACTAGAGAGCTTTTTGCCAGATCTACCATATACATATATATATGCATATATGA
>NW_011923791.1:0-1122 GCF_000151845.1 Pteropus vampyrus
AACAACTTTTATCACTGCTATTACCAAATTAAATTGAAAAGTAATACAATAAGAAAAAGGTTTTATCTACCCAGAAACAAAGTTTTTGTTCTAGGAAGCCAGGCTGAAAAGTTAATGACATGAAACTTTAATTTCAAATTCATAATCTGTACACAGCATAAACTGCTAAAATTTAGTCTATTATTACTATGCATAAAATATTAAGTTGATCTGTATCTACTACTGTATCAGTAAAAACACTCTCTGTGTTTCTCCTTTACTTTCACAATACCACCACACTCGAAACATTTCTGACTCCAGATGTGTGGTTTTCCAAAGACTATTGGGTGCTAGTCTTACTCGGACAGCAATTCTCTGACACCAGCTGGATATTTTACAATTGAATTCAGTTCTGACACAGTCTACTTGGAGACAGTATCAGTTTCCACAGGTTCGGGGCTCAGTTCCACAAGACTTCCCCTCCCCATCTTGGGTTTGATAATTTGCTAAAATGGCTCACAGAACTCAGGGAAACACTTATCTTTACAGTTTATTAGACAAGGATTTGATAAAGATGAACATCCAGATGGAAGAGAAGCATAGTGCAAGCTAGAGGAAGGAACACCAGCTTCCCTTCCCTCGCCACGCACGCCACCTCCCTAGTACGTCCAATGTGTTCAGTAGCCCAGAAACTCTATGAAGCCTGTACTTCGGAATTTTTATGGAGGTTTCATCGCACAGGCATGATCAATCATTAACTCAGGCTCCAGTCTGCTCTCCTTTCTTTCCTGGAGGACAGCAGATGGGGCTGAAAATTTGAAGCTCCTAATCAAGTCTGGTCTTTCTCATGACCAGCCCCCATCTTGCAGTTATCCAGGGATCCACCAGGAGTCTCTTCATTAGAATAAAAGACACTCCCATCATCTAGGATCAAATTCTAAAAGATTTAAGAGCTCTGTGTAAGAACCAGATCAAAGACCAAGTATTACAACAAAAGATGTTCCTAGTGCTCAAATCATGAAATTACAAGGGTTTTATGAACTGGAGACAGAGACCAATATATACATATTTTTTATTATTTTTACAACTACCTTATTTAATCTTCACTTCCTAAGAATGAGAAATATGATCCCATTTTATAGA
>NW_011923792.1:0-1122 GCF_000151845.1 Pteropus vampyrus
CTTTCTGAGTGCGTCGGACAAACACCCTTAAACTCTCCCGTAATGGCCAGGCAGAGAACGACAGGACGGACGTGTCTGCAAGGCCGTCTCATAGCCGAAGACACTTACGTGTCACGCCGTCTGAAAACGCTGTCCTCGGCCCCAGAAGGGTCGTCCCTAAAGTCCACGAGAGGTCGCTCAGGGAGCCTCCAGGAGGGCGCGACCCCAGACTCCTTCGCTCCCAGGCCCCCGGCAGGTCTGTTCCCAAGGTGACTGTGACCTTGGGTGGCACACACTGAGTGTGCCCCCTCACGCCAGCGGGGACGTGCCCGGCTCACACGCTGCAGCCTGCCCAGCGCTGGCCGCCACCACATTGGGTTGCGGTGGATTCTGGAGCTCTCATTCTCTCGTCCACCTGGTCAACCCACGTCCCAGCGAGGCCTTCTACGGGGCTGGCACTCGGGTGGGGCGCATCTGTGTCCCCGGTGTGCACACCCCACGTGCTCCCGCGGACCACACTCCACCTGCCTGCTGGCGAGGCGGAGGCTGCCGGCGCTCGGGGCGCACCCACCCGCCCCCCGGTGCTGCCCCCGCCCCACCGGCTCCGGCAGCGCCACGTCCGGCCTCCGCGAGGCTGTCACGGGGTCTCAGCGCCGGTGGGCCCGGAGCGTGGAAGCGTCGGGGACAGGCGCGTGCCCATTCCGCGTCTGCGGGGGGCAGTTCGGGCAGGAAGTGCAAGGTTTAGGAGCCACAGCACACCTGAGAGCAGGTGCTGACCCACGCACGGCACTGGAGGACGGCGCAGCTTGAGAACCTTCCGGAAGCCAGGGAAAGGTTGGGAGGGTTGGCTCCCGACCATCCCCGCCCCGGTCCCGGTCCCGGGGTCATCTTCCCTGAGCACGCTCCAGCCCAGCTGTCATCGAGTCTGCTCCTGCATTTCCTGCCCAGGCCCCCCGTGGGTGCTTCCATGGGGCTTGTGGTCCCCACAAAACCCCCTTCAAAACCCCTGGACTGGGCTCCGGTGGCTTGAGCAGGACACCTCCGAGAGAGAGATACCATTGGGGACGTCGGTGCCCCCCACCTAACGTGCTTCCGCCCTCCTGAACACACGCGGGCCCCATGTCACTGCAGAAACCTCCCGCA
>NW_011923793.1:0-1122 GCF_000151845.1 Pteropus vampyrus
GAATGTGATATATAATAGTCTGTGAGTCCGCATTGTTTCAACGAATCTAGCAAGACATCCCCACCATGGGGGTGTATAAAAATTCTTCTCCCCAATTGATCTGTAAATATACTTTGGTTTTTTCACAAATAGCTTAGTACATAATGACAATGGCCAGTCAGTGACATTGGTTTTTAAGTAGTTTCTCAAGTGGAAGATTGAGTTAAACAAAGATTACCAAGTCTAGAGCAGAGAAGATTATTCACGAACCTGACATCCCTCCCTCCCTCCCTCCCTCCCTCCCTTCCTTCCATCTTTTCTCCATGGTTTTCTGCTCTTGAAGACCATACCGCTGCTGTGGTTTGAGGGTGCCTCTTTCCTTGATCGCTTCACCCGCTTCAGAGGGTGTTTCGCAGAGCTCTGTTTTCAAATCTTGACCTCTCCGGATGTCTCCGTTTCTTCTTCTGCACCACGCTTTTGAAGCCCAGTCTTAAAATCTCTGGGCCTGGCCCGAGATCTCAAAATTTCCTCTGAGATTTCTGACAGACAGACAGACAGACAGACAGACAGACACGCACGCGCGCGCGCACACACACACGCACGCACGCACGCACGCACACACCCCCCCAGAGCCAAGCGCGTGTGTGTTTGCGTCGCCTACTCGTCTCTCTGCCACCGCGGATAATCCAAAGGGAATGTTGTCAAGCAGAGGTGAAACGGCACGGAGACGTGAAAAGTGCAGGATGGGTTCGGAAGGTAGCTGCGCGCGGGCGTGACAACAGCGCCGCCTCGTGAGAAGCTGTGGCCGTGCGACCGACCGTGGGGACTGCGATCGCAGTCATTCGATGCATGGCTCTCGGTCGTTGACCCCCCCCCTCCCCCCGCGGCCCCTTCACATTTTGGAGTCGTGGTCAACATCCTTGTCCTTACGGTAGGTCGTGCTGAAATCGACGAGCGACGTCCGCACCGATGGACCCCGCGCCCGTTTGCTGTGTCTCGGGCCTTGGTGCTGGCCGACACGCAGACGGAGTTCCTGAAAATGTTTGGTTCTTTTCGGTGGCTGTCGGTCGCGGCCCGGGTGTCTTTCTGTCCTTCGTTTGCAAGTCTAAGAAAGATCTCCTTCCTGTGCTGGAAACGACAGGG
>NW_011923794.1:0-1122 GCF_000151845.1 Pteropus vampyrus
TAGATTGTACTGCGTCGTGAGGAGGCCGAGAGAGAAAGGAATTCTATATTTGAGATTCCAGTGGAGACTTGGCAGGTTCTTTATCTTGAAGCCGTGCGTGCGATGTGCTCTACTTGAGAATGTCCCGATCACTTGGGCTATGTGCAAACGGGTTCCTTTCTGAGTAGAGCAAGACTCAGCAAGAACACCTTCGTTGGTGGACTTTGCACCATTTTGGGAGTATGTGCTTGCATCCCTGAGCTGAGTGCTTAGAATAGAGGAACCCTTACAGCCAACCGAATCTCAGGCACCTTGAGATGATTTTACTGATTCATGCTAACCATGTGAACAGCACAGGAAATGGAAATGAGAGCCGCACTCGGGTGATGGAGAAGAGAGTCTGAAGCTTGTCATGTTTCTGTCCTCATTCTTTCTCTGGTCAACAGAGCCGGTGTTGGACTCCCTCAGAATCGTGGTCACGATTTGGTCGGTGGAGTGTTCAAATAGTCATCCTTGATGCTATTATTTTACATAGTGATTGATGCTGTTGAGAGAGCAATGTAAACAATATGTTTGATTTCAGTAGACGCTGAGCAAGGCCTACACAGAGAAGCCCGGTACTGTGTGGTGCCCTATTCAGAAGGGGACAGTTTGCTTAGACTGCGTGTAACCTGTGCCCTTCTGAGTAGCGCATCGTCCAGTAAGATCATCGTTCATGTTGGCCTTTGGTTCTTTTGGGTGGACACGAACGTGTCCCTCCATTACTGACCTCTACTTTGGAAGGTCCTGCTTCCATCTGAAGCTCAGATATCCTGAAATGATTTCAGTGTTCCTTCACTATCAGTGTGAACACCGACAGGTTAGAGAAAATTAAGATGCCCTCGCATAAGACAGAATTCAAGCGTAAGCCCGTTCTCTTTGCATCATCACGATCCTCCGGTCAACAGAGTAGATGATGACGTGTCCTCACATTAATTGAGGGCTGCCCGTGCAGTGTAGGGTGTTCCCATGGTCTCCGTTATTCAGATATTTTGGATACTGTTGAGATGCAGGATCGGGAGGATGGAAAACCCTACTTGAGATTTCAATAGAAGCTCACTGGTCTTATTCCTCAAAGCTCTGTTCAGTTTGTGCCCTAATTTT
>NW_011923795.1:0-1121 GCF_000151845.1 Pteropus vampyrus
ACAGGGGTCTATGGTTTGACAGGCATCTGTTCCAGGGAATCACATTTCATCTTGGTCCTTTCAGGGGGGGGGTCAGTTATGCACCCTCATTTCCCCAAGGGGTTTCAAGTAGTTATTGATTCGGTTTGTCCAGCGTCTTCTTGTAAGAAAGGGGCAATGAGTATCAGTATTTCCGCGCAAAGACAGTGAAACCAGAATTCTTCAACACAGGCCATTTGTGCAATATGGGACAATCGGTATAAATTTAAGATTTAGAAATATCGTGATAAATTCCAGATAAACAGAAAAGATGAAAGTTGTCTCGGGGAGGCAGGGGAGGGGTGAGCGGTGTGTGTGTGACTGTGAGTGAGAGTGTGTGTGTGTGTGTGTGTGCGTGTGTGTGTGTGTGTGTGTGTGTGTGTGTGTGATTTTAGAATCAAATGATAGCTGACTTCCTTAAAGGCCAGTATTACTATTGAACTTTTAAGATCATCTATGTACAAATTTAAAAATAGGTGATGCATTTTATGTAAAAACAATCTGTAGAAATTTTGTGTGGCAAAATACATAGAAATAAGCAGCTAATTTCAAGATTAAATAAATGCTGAAAAACACATACAATTCCTAAACCAGTTATAACCTCCCACTTGTTGATGTTAATTGTGACCATTTGTAAGTTAACACCCATTTTACTCTTGATCCCAGCAGGTTTGAACATTAATCCACTCCACACGCACCCGGGGCCGCACAGCTTGTGCACTAGCTGTGCAGCACAGTTTCCACGCATCTGTCTCCGAACCGGCGTGTATGGGGACGCGCGGCACTATCCGTGCGCAGTGTTTGGAGGTCGACGGTGGCCACGAAGGAGCAAAAGACCCTCGGTTCGCATCCATTAGGGCGCGCCTGCTCCCCTCTTCCGAAGAGGAGCAGGGACTGGGGCCGCAAGACTCCCGAAACATGCCCATGGGACCATGGCCGAGAGAGCCACCTCCACTTGGAGGATTATTGTGTGAAAGAGGTCTGTATCCAGACGGGTGAACCTGTCTGTCTCCTTTCTCCTGCTCTTGCAGTGTTTTCCAGTGGACTTGCTTCTAGTCTAAAACACAGAGCACAGGTTTGTCTGTGTACAGCGATAATCTTCC
>NW_011923796.1:0-1121 GCF_000151845.1 Pteropus vampyrus
CCCAGCTGCTGCATCTCTAGCTGCTGCCGCCCCAGCTGCTGTGGTTCCAGCTGCTGTGGCTCCAGCTGCTGCCGCCCCACTGGCTGTGGTTCCAGCTGCTGCTGTAGGCCCAGCTGCTGCATCTCTAGCTGCTGCCGCCCCTCTGCTGTGGTTCCAGCTGCTGTGGCTCCAGCTGCTGCCGCCCCTGCTGCTGCCCCTCCTGCTGCCTCCGCCCAGTCTGTGGCCGGGTCTGCTGCCAGAGCACTTGCTATCGCCCCACCTGTGTCATCTCCACCTGCCCCCGCCCCATGTGCTGTGCCATCCCCTGCTGCTGAATCTCTGCCTGTAATCTTTGTCACATTATGGATGTCCTCACAAGTCATATAAAATGTGCTGGAGCCAGCCAGTGACTGGGAAATGAACTCTTCACTGCTAGCTCTGCTGGTTTGACATTCAGAGTTGGTGTTCAGTTTTAGGAAATGACAGATAAAAACACTTCTGTCTAATGATTTTAACCCAGGCCCACATCCACCAGCAATGTCTCATCTGAGTATACACCAAATGTGATGATCTCATTTAATATTATTTCCATATGTTCTTAATAAACAGCCATTTCCCCTGATATTGAAATCTCCTAATTTGTTAATGATTTGGCATGTGTGCACATGTGTGTATGTGTGTCTTAACTATCACCTCGCACCAAGGAATCTTGCTTCAAATGCAGGATGGCAAGTTCAAGAGCAATTACTTATGCTGGAATCGAGACTTCACTGGGCATTTGTGGTATGACACGGACAAAGTTATTTAACATCTTTAAGCCTCAGGTTTTTTCTGTGAAACAGGGATAATACATTATATTCTTCAAAGGTTCAAAGACATAATCCACGTAATACACTTAGCACAAGGTGGGACACATAATATAAGCTCTCAATAAATATCACTTTTATCATTACTGTTATTGAACCACCGCCTGGTCTAGAATACTATCTTAGCATAGTGTTCTCTTTGACAGAACAGCAAAGAAAGTTTGTATAATTGTTTCACTGTCCTCTCTAACTTTGGTACATGTCTCAAATGTCTCTTAAAAACTCCAGTGTGTTGACCATAAAGTCATTTAAATTTCACTTGACTATATTTCTACT
>NW_011923797.1:0-1120 GCF_000151845.1 Pteropus vampyrus
GAAGATGATGGTAAAAAGAGCAGACTAAACTAAAGCAAGCATAAAGAAAGAAATAATAAAGATGGGCATAAGATTAGATCAGTGGAAAAAAATCAGAACCAAAACTTATTAAAAAAAAAAAAAAAAAAACACACCAAAACTGATAAACGTCTAAGTAGATTGATCAAAGAAAGAAAGAAGATTCAAATGACTGTAATCAAAAATGAAAGAGAGAACATTACTATTGACAATGCAGAAATAATTAAGAGAAAATACTATAAATAATTACATGCCAATAAATTAGATAATTTACATGCAATGGATCCTGTTTTTAATAAAGATACTAACTACCAAAACTGACTTAAAAAGTAATAATCTCAATAGGCTTATAACGTGTGAAGGGAATGAATTAGTAATAACAATAATACATTATCCACAAATAAAAACCCATATTGGAAGAGTTCACTGCTATAATCTACCAGATACTTAAAGAATAAATTATACCAGTGATTCATAAGTTTTTCCAAAAAACAGAAATGAAGATAACACTTCCCAACTCAATACCAAAACCAGACAAGGACATAACAAGAAATTAAAACTATAGACCCATATCACTTATAAGTCTGAACACAAATCTTTAACAAAATACTAGCAAAGTGAATCAAATCATACATAAAAATATCATTATACAAGTGGTATTCTGGGAATGCAAGTGGGTTTAACATCTGAAAAATAAATTAGTATAATACATAATATCAATAGAATAAAAACAAAAATTACGTGATCATCTCAATAGGCACAGGAGAGAAAAAAACCTAAAAGAAAATGACTAATAAAAGACTTCTGATATATTATTTTCCTATTGCTGCTATAACAATTTACCACAAACTTAGTAACCTACAATAGTACATATGTATTATGTTACAGTTCTGGGTGTTATGAATCCAAAATGACTGAAGGACTAAAATCAAGATGTCACTTGGTTTCTTTCAGATGCTATAGAGGAAAATTTGTTTCCTTGCCTTTTTCAGATTCTTCCCACATTCTTTGTCTGGAGATCCTACATTGCTCTGACTTTTGCCTCTGTCATCACATCCTATTCTCTTCTCTGCTTGCATTGCCACAACGCCATCTCTCTATC
>NW_011923798.1:0-1120 GCF_000151845.1 Pteropus vampyrus
CTTTTCGGCCAGGGGATGATCGTAAATGGTTCGGCGTGGACGCGCTCAAGATGAAGAAAGAAAGGCTCGAAAGAGGTGATCGCAAAGCTCATAAGGCACGGAGGCCGAAATCAGCCCCACAGGTGTGTGCAGGTGTCCCCCAACTGACCTCTTTCCAGCGGGTGACGGCCTCCAGGGACGGAGGGGCCCAAAGCCTCCCTGAGTCCGCTGTCTGTGGGTGGCCTGGAGCTCTGCACGAGGATACAGAGAGGAATGAGACGCCGTTTGTCCCTCTAGGAGCTCAAAGTGTCAGTGAGTGCTTCTGCAACTTCTGTACCCCAGTACCCGCAGACGACCGATCATCGCCCTCAGAGCCCCGAGGCGCCGGGAGGGCCGTGAATTTGCCGCAAGTGAGCCGTATCTCGAAAGTCTGCAGTTCCGGCTCAAAATGGACGTCACTAGAGAGCTTTTTGCCAGATCTACCATATACATATATATGCATATATATGTTCATCTATATGCATATATATGTATATGGTGGATTTTCGAAGGAAACCTGTGTGGACCCTGGTCTACCAGAGAAGACAGGCCGCCTCCAGCACCTCCACCTCCCCGGGGTGTGGACACCGGGCGTTCCAGAGCCACAATTCAGCACGATCTCTTTTCATCCCAGAGGCCTCGGGGCTCCTTCCTAAGGCCTCTGCTCCTTCCTGCTTTCCGCTTTGGAAATCAGACTTCAGGACGGAAGCAGACACCTCCCTCTCCCTCACCTTTCTGCCAGGGATGGTCGTAATGGTCCCCGTGGACGCACTCAAAATGAAGAAATGAAAGGCTCGAAGAGGTGATCGCAAAGCTCATGAGGCACGGAGGCCGAAATCAGACCCACAGCTGTCTGCAGTGTCCCCCAACTGACCTCTTTCCAGCGGGTGACGGCCTCCAGGGACGGAGGGGCCAAAGCCTCCCTGGGTCCGCTGTCTGTGGGTGGCCTGGAGCTCTGCACGAGGATACAGAGAGGAATGAGACGCCGTTTGTCCCTCTAGGGGCTCAAAGTGTCAGTGAGTGCTTCTGCAACTTCTGTACCCCAGTACCCGCAGAAAGACCGATCATCGCCCTCAGAGCCCCGAGGCGCCGGGAGGGCCGT